>NW_004524580.1:33241968-33250920 GCF_000260255.1 Octodon degus | reverse complement strand
GCTTATTTTACTGAGCTTTCTCCCCGGCCTCCTATTTTTCTTCTTAACATTAAGTTTATTTCCGTCTTTACTGACAGGGATGGCTAAGCCTCTGTGTCTTATGAACAAGGAGCTTCTTTTCTATTAGGAATAATACAGATTGATAGAGGGTCCTGCCTAAATATTTCCCAGAGGGACACACCCAAGTCCAGCCACACAATTAAATTAAACAGGACTGGCACAGATGGGTTCAGACATCAGACAGGTAACTTGGAGGAGAAGGAGGAGGAGCTGGGATTCTGAAAAGACGTATTAATGGAAAACCTGCCCCTAGGGACATCTTAGTGCAGAAGCAAGTGGCCCCAGGGACAGGCTTTCTTCTGTGTCTTCTGGCTAGGGACAACATGGAGAGCCACGGGCTGTGATCACATCAACTGAGTGAGCAGGACCCTGCAGGTGTGCTGATAAAAGCCATCCCAGGAGAGGCTTGTTTACAGGAACCCCTGACACCTGAGACACAGGTGTGGGAGGACAAAAGGCAGCAGGCAGGGTGCTGTCCCCTGGGCCTTCAGGCTGGCTCTGCCTCCAGGGCCAACCGCACTGAGACTGTCTCTGTCCCTTGGGCCTCAGCCAAGCTAGAAGACATTTCCTGAGAGGTGCCCAGGCGACAGTTTCAGTATCCCTGTGCCCTCGCAAACACGCTGTGTCTCGCCGAGGTGTTCCTGGTCTTCGCTTTGCAGGAGCCTTACTGTGACTGTGCAGACACACGCTGCAGGCCTTCCCTTTTATGCTGAAGGAAAAGGGAACTCATCGAGGCAACTGTGGAACTGCTGCAGATGAGCAGAAAGCATGGCTTGGGTCACAGGAGCTTAAATTCATTAATTCATCCCTTTCGTGGGGGAAGAACAGGGAATTTGTGCTCCAAGAATCACAGCCTAGTGAATGTGACTTCCTGAGGCCCCACCAGCAGTGGACTTGGGGCTGTGAAATGGGTGGTGGCAGAGTGCAGGGGGGCCCAGGAGAGCCTCTCTCTGTGGCTGCAGCTGGGGCTCAAGTGCACCCCGCCCGCCAGGCAGGGAGTCACTCAGGGGGCTGCCTCAAGGCCCGGCCCTTCTCTGCTCGTCACAGCCTGGCCTCAGCTGTGACATCGAAGGCCTGATCATGTTTTTGCTGATACTTTCGCAAGGCTAGGGCACCTGCGCATTAGCTCAGTTGTTTAAGTGCCTGCGTGAGCAAAGAAGTCAGACTCGGGATGCTGTAGCTCGATCCCCAGATCCTCCCGCCTTACCTAAAGACCTGCCCTTGAGGCATCCTGGGCCCCCCCCCCCCCCCCAAAAAAAAATCCTTCACGAAGCTAATGGGCTACTTGCAGAGCTCAAGTGTTCAAATCCCTACTGCTCTGGAAAGAGGCGCTTTGCGAAAAGGCGGTTGGTGAAGTGGTCCACTTAGGAGTGCTCTGTTTATATGAAAAAGGTGTTGGATACTCAAGAGGGTTTGGGGGGTTAAGTCAACTGTTTCGTTTGAAGATGAAAAGGGTGGACTCAGTGGAACACCCGCCTTTGGGTCCACGAGAGGCCATTCTGGGGAAGATGGTGAACATCTGCCCAGCCTCTGACCCAGAAGAAGAATCTAGCTTTTGCTGGGGAAGGAAGATCTAAGAGAGCAGACGCAAAGATCGCTGGACTCGGGCACTGCCTGGTCCTGCCCTGACGGGCAGGCCCTGGGGATGGAGAGCAGCTCTGATGCCCTGGGGTTCTCTTTGCCTTTAGGACTGTAATTTTCTGCCCTGAGATAAAGCCGGATGAGTAGGAGGAAAGGAATGCAGAGATCTGGATGTAGAGGCCCTGGCAGCTGCTTACTTGCTGAGTGTTAGAGTGTTAGACTTCACTTCCGAGGCCTCGGTTTCCTCAGGGCTTCTGATGCCCGCGCGGCTGTCCTACTGCAGTGTCATAAAGAGGGCCCACAACCGTGTGGTGGACTCGAGCTTCACGCCACACGGCACCGAGCATATGGGAGAAAGCATTTTCTCTGGAGAAAGTGCAGGTTAGTTTTCAGGTCCTGTGTGTGCTGAGTTTGCTTCCTGCTTTGGACGAGTCCCCAGACTGCGCTGGATCCAGCCTTGAGGGCCCGTGCCAGGTGTCTGCTTGGAGCGCCTGGACGGCTTCCTGCATGCTCTCCCTGGACAAGTCCGGCTTTGCTCTTGCTACCAGCTGCTCACAGATTCACGCACCTCAGTGGTGGTGGAGCCCTCGGGGTGCAGATGCTGGGGCAAAGCTCTATCCATGCTGGCTTCCCTTTTCATGGTTTCCACTTTTCCTTGAATGCCTCTGGTACTGGGGAAGCTCACTACCTCATTTATAAAGCCATTCTACTTTTTGAAATATTCCCATAGCTAACAATCCATTTTTCCCTATGTGAAGTCCAAATCTATCTTGCTGTAGCATAGCTCAGAAGCTGAGACACACAGAGGTGGACACCCTAAGCACAGACAAAAGGTACAGGCAGGAAGTCCAAGGAGAGCGGCAGAAGAGCTGCTCTCCACAGCAGGCAGCTGCTCCCAGGCCACAGATTACTGCCTCCGGGGTGTGGCCCCAGGACCCGATGCTGATGTGTGGACGCCGGCAACACTTCCAGTGTCCCACCTTCATCCCTGACATGGTGCCAGGTAGCCGTCACCATAAACAGAGGAAAACAAGAGCCATGCAGGGGCAGGTGGCCCACAATGGTCAGCGTTGCCATGAGACCCTGACGGCCTCTAGGAACAATGGACTGTTAAGTAGGGGAAAATTGAAGGCTGCAGGAGGGCTCCAGGACTGTAAGGGTCGTGATGGACTCTACGAAGGGACTATTGCTGGTAAGAGAACCAGGAAAACTGTCTTGGAAAAAGCCCGTAAAAACAGAACAGCAATGCCTGGCATTTTTTATGATTTTTCAAAACTAATGTGTTTGTTCTATATAGTTATTCATCCTTAGATATCATTATTCATCCTATAAACACTCACAGAGTGCGCTCACAGGTATTAGAGGAAGGATTTCAGACACAAAATGAGGAAGACGCACAGTCCCTTGCTCCCAAGTGCTCCAGCAGTGGGGAGCACCAAGCAGCCACCAAGATCCCTCTGCTTGCTGGAACCCTAGGATCAGAGAGTGTGGGCTGGAGGCTAGGGGGTACCCCCAAAGGAGGGCACACAGAGGGCTGGGCCTTGTCACTGTTTAGGAGAGGAGAGGCTGGGGTGGGGTCTCCTCACTCGAGCCACAAAATGCACACTAGGGACTTAGGTCTTTATCCTGAAGGCAACAGATGTCATCAGACGTCTTTGACAAAAAGACTTTCACTGATATTTACAACTTGAAAGAAATGTAACTGGATTCGAAAGCACCTAGGAGTAAGACTGGAGGAAGAGAGATTCGTAGCAGGTTCTTACAATAATCTGAACCTAGAGATCAGATTTGAGCTAGGACATGGCTACTCATGGATTTGAACAAAATGAAAGGATATTCATGCACTGTGGATAAAAATGGTGCACCATGCATAGGTTAAACTCTGGTTATTCTCATTCATGAAAGAAAATATAATAATGCAGACATCAGAGGAGTCCTGAGCGAGTTCTCTCAGTTGCCAAACATCGCCTGCCCAACCGGGGTGAAATCTCGCGCTCCTCGAGTGAGATTTCTCCCATTCTTGGCTCCCTGACATGCTCAGCACTTGTTGGCTGGCTCTGCCCGGCCCCCGCATCTACCTGGCGCTAGGTGGGCGTCCGCCTGGGCAGGAAGCCCTCATCCTCTGTAGTTGGCTCTTGGGGTTATGACCGTGGCAGGAGGTGCTGGGAAGTGAAACCTAAGCTCGGCATACACGGGCAAGCATGAGGCTGGCAGGGTCCGTTCAAAGGCCTGAGTCATCGTGCACATGATTTGCAAGAGAAGTAAGCTGAGCTCCCAGGGACTGGCGCTGGCCAGTGAAGCCAGCAGGAAGTGTAGTTTGGGGCAACAAACTCTCGCTAGTGAGGTGTGGATGAGCCGTGGCTTGGGGAGCATCGTTGAGGAGGGGCCAGGAAAGGAAAAGCACTTCCTGTCTAAGTGGCCACAGCCAGCGCGTCTAGGGAAGGTCGATTCTCCCGTGGTAGCTACATCTCGTAAGTGTGACTCTAGGGCCTCCTGTCTACGCCACGAGGGTAGAAGTGGTGCTTTGTTCTTCACGGTTGCCTTTCTGGAAGCCGGTGTCATATGTGACACATACTGTGTGCTCCATCAGCACTTGTTGAAATGATTCTTCTCTTCACGCCTGTTCAGTCTTCTGCCTCTGTCAACAGTCTGTGTCCTCCCAAACTTCCCTTAGCACAGGTCCCAGTGCTCTCTTTTGTAGATAATGAAATCAGTTCAGAACTGGATGGTGCGTTCATTGAGCACAGGCACTGAGTGGGTGGAAGAGCTGGTCTGCAGAGCCGGGGCTGTGTCCACATCCCAGGTTTTCGCAAACCCTCCTCTCCCTCCGTGCGGTGGGACGCTCTCTCCATGTAGTGGTGCCTCTTCATCCAAGGCTGCTTTGGGCTTACCCTCAGCTTCACAGATGAGGGGCTGTCGGTCCAGAGGCCAGGCGATGCACCCGGCCAGCAAGATGAGTGCTCAAGTTCAATCTGGCCAGGGTTTTTCCAACTGGATCTTGGAGCTCCTTCTGGATAAAGCAGCAGCTAATTCGGAACGCGCCAGGCTCCCTGAGGCTTGGATCTGATCTACCTCTACAGCGCTGCCGGATGGCTGCTCAGCAGAAAGGCATGAAAAATCTCGTCCAATACAAGTTTCAAAATCTCCACGCTTGTTTTCTGGTTCTCAGCTTTAACTGGCACAGCTGCCTCTGACAGCGGCCGAGGCAAGCCTCCGGCTTTGGAGAGCCACTGCGCGGCGGCTGTTGAAAATGTCCACGTTTGGATGTAATGGAGATTCTGGTAAAGTACTTAAGCTAATAAAGGTCGACTGCTTCCCCCAGAGTCCCTGCCAGCGCCTCCCTGGCTGGGACCGCACAGCCCATGGGGGAAGCCTGGGTCCGTGCCTGGGACAGTGGCTGGCACGTGACTCTTCTGGGAGCCCTGCCCTGAGGATCCAGGCCCCGCTGGGTTCGCACCTCTGCCTTCCTTCCCCACCTGCCACCCAAATTTCTTCATCAAAATTCTGTGGTCTATGCCCTTGAACTACAGCCCAGGAAGCAGCTGACGTGCTCCAGGGAAAACTGACTGGCTGGGGGCAGCTGCCCTCGATTGGTGTCTTTTCTTTGTGGTGGCATGCTCTGAGCATGCAGTGCCCTCCCAGGCAGCCTCTCCCTGCGGTGAGGCATGGCCCCCCGAAAGGGCTCCTGTGGGCTTGGGTCATTTCTTGGTAATTCCCTGACCTCATCCCCCTTAGTAGCCCAACTAGGACAATGACTCTCTTGATCCACACCAGCAACCCCGGGGCCCAGGAGCTTCCGGAGTCGCCTGAGTGGCAAAGCCTTCGCTTTCCCAGGAGTCTCAGCGACATCTCCCTTCAGCTCCCGTCCACCTGACTGGGATGTGGGCACATTTCTGAGCCAGGCCCTAAGGACTGGGATGTGGCCATTACAACCGACTCCTATTCAATCTAAAAACAAACAAACAAACAAATAAAACATTTTTTCCCTCACAACCTAAAGAGCCAGAGATTCCTGGTAAAGGCTGTTGTCATGCCAGGGCAGTGTCCTTTATTGGATTGTCTGTTTTTCTTTCATTTTGTCATCATCATTATCATTTTAAGCAAGACAGCTGTCTCCAGCTACTCATAAACAATGATGGGCAGTTGATTTCCTAATACTTTTAAATTTCAAAATTTGTCATTCCCATTCTGTGTTGACCTTTTTCCTGATGGTGGTGGGACACGGTCAGGCGGAAGGTGATAGGCTGCCCTGCGTATCCTGGTGAGGCAGGCAGGGATATGTGACGGGAAGTTCCAGTAATTAAGATGCCGACTGTGTCCCCGTGAAGATCTTTTGAATGGGCCTGTCGCACTGGATGTGGGGGTGGCCACCTCTGCAGGCAGTGAGTGGCCTTCTCCCAGGCCTGGAAGCCATCTCTGAGGGCCACATCAAGGACTCACCTGTGTGATGGAGGTGACAGTCACAGGTTCTGAACCAAAAGGAAAAGGGAAGCAACCTTTTCTCTCATTCTTCTCATGGCTTGGAGGTGGAGAGTTGCAGTAGCCAAGAGGGATAATAATCCTTTCTAGAAAAGATCTTGGCACCAGTTCTGTGGACTCGGTAAAGCACGTGACCGTTCTCTGCGTGGACAGGCAGCCCACAATCCACTGAAGGTTGGATGGAACTAACCCACCCAGGAAGGATGAACTGGCTGTCTCTGTTTCCGCTGGGACACCCATCTGCTCCTGCCCTTACTTGAGAGAACCGGGTCCTCTGACCTTGGACCCCAGGAACTTACACCATGCGCTGCTGGAGTCCCCAGCTTCCAGTCTCAGACTGAGAGTCACACCATGGGCTCTCCTGAGTCTGCAGTGTAGAGGTGACACATGCAGGGCTCTTCAGTCTCCATGCTCCCATGAGACCATCCCAATGGTAAGTATTGTCCTAGGGCCTTTGCTTCAATGGGAAATCTTGAATGATACACTGGAATAAATTACATTTAACCAAGAATTATTTTAAATGTCTGCTTTTCTAGAGCTGACCCTGTGGTCCATGATGACCACTTGAAATAAGCACTTGTCCCTGAGCTCTGGGGCGAGGCTGGGCTGAGATTCTGAGTGGCGATTCCCCAGCCTCCTGTCTTGCTAGCTCCAGGTTAGTTATTTTGGCATTCAAGGCTTCAGTTCCCTAACTGTGAAACAAACCCACGGCTGCTTCTCCCTTCAAGAACTTAGATACCGTAGCTAGAAGTTCTCTGGCTCACATGCCCATTCATGTGGGGCTCAGGTTGCTTCCAGGAAAGCCTGCTTTCTCACCCATGACATGGAATACTCCAATCGCCCATGCCGGCTAGGAGTGGAATGGCTTTTGTAGACTTTCAGCTGGCTGAGCCCTCAGTCACTTGGTTCCAGGGCCGTACACCTCTCAACAGTCCAGTCCAAGGCAGCAGAGTGGGGGCAGCGACACAGTGGCCCAGGGACCAGCCTGTTAAGATGCTCTGCTTCAGCCTGAAGCCAGCGTATGTGGCAAATGCCCTCTCCCCAACGCAGAGTCCTGGGCCCATGGTCTTCTCGGCTTTTTCATCTGCGGCTGCGGGCTCTGCAGTGGCTTGTCCTCCAAAGAGCTCTTCTTGTGCAGGGGTTGTGGATCTCTGAAGCCTGCTGAGGTGCCTTTAGCAGTGCTGCTTTTTCTTTTTTCTTTTTTCTTTCTTTCTTTCTTTCTTTCTTTTTTTTTTTTTTTTTTTTTTTTTTTTTTTTTTTGTAAGGAACAAAAATAAAAGAACACATTTAAAAAAATTGAAGTCAGTGTTTCCCCACTCAGGATTTCCTGTTCATAGCCAAAGCCATCTTCCTAAAATTAGAAGAACATTCCCTTCTCCACAAAGCAGCAGTCCTATAAAAGAATAAAAAAGACTACTTGCTTTTTGGACACGGATGTATGTAAGAGAACAAGATGGGGGAAAGCAGGTCCCCGGCCAGCTGCGGCCCTAACTCCCCCACCAGCTCCAATCCCGCCTGCGGCTGGGCTCGTACCTCTATCACCGTAGCTGAGGGGCACTCAGAAGAGGAAACGCACAGCTGCTGGAACCAGATGCTCTCACTCCAGGAGCTTCCAACTCGAGTGTGTGTTGGAATCTTCTGGAAGGCTTCCTACTGCGCAGACCGCTGCCCTCCAGCTGCACACCCATCAGTAGGTCTGGGATGGCACCCAAGAGTGTGTGCCTCGAACAGTATCCTAAATGGTGCACTCCCAGTGACTGAGGGGCCACATTTGGGGACCACGGTCCTGAAGCAACAGCTTTTAGTCCACAGTGAACTTCTGACAGAAGAAAATCTGACTCACGGCTGACTGCCGGCCTTGGATGGCCCAGCTGCATGGTCTATGGTTTGCTTTGGATTCCGAGGTGGCCATCCCAAGCCCATAGCATGGACACTTGGGTCACTGCTCTGGATAGGTTCCCTGTGTCACTATTTTAATTTTTCTCTGTAGAATTTTCTGCTCTTTCTTCCAAAGAGGCTTGAAGATTGAGGGAAGAAACAGCAGTTCTAACATCAGCCAGTTGGACTTGGGTATGAAATTGAGTTCCCTGGCTCACTGGGTGTGTGATCAGGAGACAGCAGAAGAACAGGAACCTGCCCACTTCTCAGCAAATATGAAAACAATGACAATACCCTCCTACAGTCTCAGCGACTGACACCTCCCCGCACCAGCTGCCCAAAGACCTCCGGCAGCCATGCTTTCCACTGCCCTCTCTTTCACTTCCTGTCACTTACTTCCTGTCAGCATAGCCTACTCAGAACTATCTGGAACAATACGTAACAACCTTGTCATGTGGCTCTGACCTGGCTACAGCTGACTCTGCTCAGAGGTGGCCAGACCATGAAGTCACCGAAGGACCAGGGATGAGGTCGGCTGATCATTTTCTCCTTTGGGAAGCTTGATTTTGAAAACACAGAGACAATCAAGTTGCCACCAGCACTGGAGCTGACGTCATGACCGTGTTATGGCTCGGGTCCAGGTGTCCCTCTAAAGCCTCATGCGGTCACGTGGGGCCTTTCCAGAGGCGGCTGGATCTAGAGCATATGATGCTGGGATTAAGGGTAGGGGGCTTCTAAATGAGCCCACTGATCGGCTTGGCATCACTCTAATCCTCGCAGCCCAGATACAGGATAAAAGGAGCAGAAAAGTGCTGTTAGGACCCTGTTGCTTCTCTACCTTCTGCCTGTCGTGAACTGTCTCCTCTTCCAAGCCACCCAGCCTGGAAGCAGCCAACTACAGACTGAAAGCCTCTACAGACTGTGAGCCCAAGAAACCTCTTCTCCATTAGCTTT
>NW_004524580.1:33225678-33227236 GCF_000260255.1 Octodon degus | reverse complement strand
CTTGGTTGTCCAATAGCTCCAAGCTTGAACTTTCCGTTACTTGAATAGCAAAGTTCGAAAAAAGATCTGGTTGGTGTTTGTAATTTTACTTGCTGGTTGAACTGAAAATCTAACTTGAAAATGACCTCTGCGGGCAGAGAGTGAGTCACGCGCCAGTCTTGCCCTGGACACAAAGGGCGACGCTTCAGTCTGAGCATCTCCCTGGCCCAGACGACATATCGTGCTTGTGTTAGTCTGTTCAGACATTTGTCATTGTGCTTCTGCACGTGTGTGCTTCATTTTCCTACAACATTGTAAGTGTGGCTCCAAAGTTAGTGACATTAGCAGTCAGGGTGAGAGAAAATTGTGACAAACAAGATAGAATCAAAGGAAGAAATCATCATAAAATGTGTCGAAGTCCTCAAAACATTAATTTATAATTTTTGGGCCTCAAAACCAATTATTCAGTTTTCTATTATTTCTTATGGAGAAAAATATGTTTAGTTCTCAAACTTTTCACTGTTCAAACATGACTTTGGAATGAATTGAGTTTGACAGCTGAGATATATATTCTATCCCAAATACTGTGATTGTCAAGGACACAATGAATGAGAGAATAAAACAGCTCATTATTCCATATTTGTGTTGTCCCACACCACACACACACACACACACACACACACACGCATGCGCACATTAGAATAACACCAACACTGCCACTACCAATTATAATCACTAAAAATATCATTCACAAATTGGCATTTCCTCTTCTACTGTGATGTAGAAAGCTGTAAGAGAACATGGCTTACAGCAACAAAGCCACGTTTTCAGTGCATTAGGGATCTGTGGTCTCAGCCCATCCAGGCCACTGAGCTCCAGAGACTGCCCAGCCCCTCCGAGAAGCTGTGGGACGCAGACACGCTCTACCTGGCAGACGGTGGCGGGGAGGAGGAGTCGTCAAGGTCGGTGAGAACAACTGCAGCCTCAGCCTCTGAGGTGTCAGCGCCGGCTAGTGTGGCCACACGGAGCTTCTGGGAGCTCCGGGCAGCGGCAGTCTGCACGCTCTCGCCTGCGCTTCCATCGTGTGCTCCAGAGAGGGCCTGGGGGTAGGCGGGGACAGAGGGCTCACCCTCCACAGGCCAACGGGCGGGTACGTGGGAGTGCACGGGCCATTAGCTGGCACTAGTCTCAAATGTCACTTGATTTCAGGAAATTGTCTTGAATTACGGATTTAGAATTTGTTCTCTTCCTCCCTGGCTTTGCTTTTCCTCTTGGGGTTCTTTGTGTTTGTACATCAGTTCTTCTTACCTGCCTTTACCAGTCTTCAACTCTGCCGCCTTTTCTGGCATCCCACCAACTCTTCATTTTCTTTTGATTTTAAAAAGCTTCTCCTGGGCTAGCCAAATAGCTCAGAGGATTAAAGCACCTGCAAGCAGTCTCAGGGGTCAGAGGTTCGATCCCTGGGCCTGCTGTGCTGTCCCTGCCCCCGGGGCAGGCAGAGACAGCAATTGAGACTGGGGGTGGGGGGGGGCGTGCACACCTATAATCCCATCTCTTGGGAGGTGGATCACTACAAGTC
>NW_004524580.1:33222599-33224593 GCF_000260255.1 Octodon degus | reverse complement strand
TGGAGGTCAACCAGCCCTCTCTGAGAACAGTCTTTGATAAACAAGGACAGAGGAGTGGCTGCTGTGGGGCAGTCCTCCCTCCGTCCCTCCACATCGGTGTGCACTTGATGCCCAGCACAGCTTTCTACACCTGTGAAGAAAGGACCAGAAGAGGCACAAGAAAGCTGGATCTGCTCAGGGGGCTCTGTCTGAGAAAATGGGAAAACAATCAAATACAGCGGTGCCTCAGTTCACAAACTCGATTCTTTCCACAGTTCTGGTTGAGAGCTAAATCAAAGGCTCGACGTCGACCTTCTGGGGAAATTGATTTGCATCATACCCGGTTCACTGTATGACCAGAATCATGGAAACAGTGAAACTCGTGAAGCGTGAAGCGAGGGCTACTGCACCCACTTCCCTGGATAGTCCACTATTGGGTAAGTGTATCAGTAGCCAAAAGTGATCCTGCCTGGTAAAGCCGCCTTCTGTATAACTAAGAGTGTCACAGCCTTTGAAAACTGTCCTCATTCTAAGAAGCAAGAAGCATTATTTTAATTCTGATAATTCTGATGGATTCTCTTTTTAAAATTCCTGCGATGTCAAGCTTGGGGCAGCCCAGTGGCTACTGTATTTGAGCAGTCAACATTCATGTGGTTTCTGTTTACTAAAGCATTAGTAGAACCATATACTGAAATACATACTACTGTATAATAGATCCCAGATGTGTGATTTTTATTTTCAGAGGGAACAAAATGATATTTGGAGGAATAAGTAGCAAAAGAGCATTTTCTGTCAATCTGAGCTCAGTGGTAAGTCAGCAAAGTGAAAACAAACCAGCTTGCAGTTGGTATGTGCTGGGATTAAGATCAGGTTCACTTTGTATAGATCCAGCAAATAATCCTCAGGTTGTGCTCAAGGGCAGGTTACCCACAGCTCCTCCTGAGCACCCCATCGCTTTTGGTTGTCCCACAAAGACAAAGGAAGGTTAATGATGCCCTCAGGAGCTGCAGACCCCGACAACGAAAGTGGGATTCCATCACTATTGCTTTCAAATGTTTCAAAAGCAGTTAAGATATCTTTAAACAGAGGCACCAAAGAAGCACATTATTTTTCAGAAGCTAAAGCTATTCTGCAGAAAAGAAAAGGCCGATGGCAGTCCCCTAAGTGAATCAGTGATGCAGAAAAGCAGACATGGCCAATAGAATGGCTTCAACTCTGCTGTCATCGTGCAGAAAGACCTCTGCTTCCTGCCTGCTGGAAGCAGCGTGGTTGATGTGTCACTAGATGAAATCAGTGAAAATGAGATTCTCATTGACTTGGCAAAGGAGACCACTCACTGGGAAGACAGGCCTTCCAGAAATGGTGTGAGGGTGGCTGCTCCTGGTCTGGGGTCCTGCTGTGACCGTCTGAGGTCACCTGTGATGGTGAGCAGGGCGGAAGCAAGCGGCCAGCCACAGCTGTCCATCCACTTGTCCTTCAGACCTTGCAAGGTCGAGTGGATCTGTGAACCCTCAGGGCCTGCTGGAGGGGCAGCCGGCGTGGGGGAGCAGCCAGGCTCCCAGGCGGACACCCACAAGCTCATGCCCTGGATAGGCAATTTCCTCTTTGCCACCTTCCTACGAGCCTGCACTTATGGGGTGAGTGCTGTCCTTTCTGGTTCATTCCTGAACCCTGTACAAGGACTGGCTGAGCCAGCAGAGTAAAGGGCAAGCCAGGGCTGCCACCCATTTTAAGGAAGGATTCACTGCTGGCAATGCCCAGGGCGCCCAGAGTGGAGATATGGCTTAAAGCCGACTGCGAGTCAACGGGGCCCTACGGCCCTCACGGGGACACAGGAAGCCCAGGCAGTTAGACCTTCATTCCTCACAAACTACTTAAGACACCCTTCAGCTCCCAGGAAGGAGATCGGACATGACTTCATCTGCATGGGCTGGGCCCGATGCAGCCTAAGTTTATCTTTTAGCAACCTAAAGGAGGAAGGAAAACGGGAGAAAATCTACTCCACAAATCCAGAG
>NW_004524580.1:33201970-33221209 GCF_000260255.1 Octodon degus | reverse complement strand
AGAGCAAGATCCCTCCCCAGCCTCCCAAAATGTGCCCCTTAAGATGCCTCAGAGCAGTGCACCCAATCCCTCCCTCCGGGGGTCTCCGGAGGCCTCCTCCCCGCTCCCTTCTGGAAATTTTAGGGCAGTTCTACATCCGAACAAGTTTCCTCTGAAGATTGCTGAGGACTGCAGCCTCGCCTCCAGCCTGGGAGGGGAACCACCAGGTTATTTTTATAACTTTCGATTCTGCCACGGGGACCGAGGCTCGCAAGCCTCAATAAGGATTTAGATGAGACGAGTTTGCCAAAATGCTGGTGCAGGTGACCTGACATCTGGAGAGCCTAAGCACTGTGCGAAGTAAGGGCTTTCTCAGCCTTTTAAAAGCCCATCTCGTCATTCCAAAAGAGGAAGAGGAAACCAACAGAGTTTTGATGATGCTTACAGTTCCATTTCCTGCTTTTGTTCTCAAACAGCTTTGCCAACTCTTGGCTGCTCGCGTCATACTCCGTACCCATGAGCAGTGACAATAGAGCTTGGTACACCAGTGACTCCAGGGGCTCCCAGGCGGTCCTGCTCGTTCAGTGTATGCCTGGTCAGCCCACAAGTCCACGGGCTTTCTTCAGTGGCTTCAACGCCTCCATCCAATGGAGAGCCACTCCTCACATTCTCTTCCAGCTTCCTCCTCTCTGCACTCGCTTTCAGCCCTGTGTTTCCCTTCCGCCACTCCTTCCTCCTCCAACCAAATCCAAAGTGAGGGAGAGGCAAGCTTAGGGTAAGAGATGTGGGGGTTGGTGGTGGAGCAAGGATGCACTGGATTGAAGCTTCGTGAGCCCCAACGTCCTCACACAGGAGCCCCACCCAGGTGGTGGCAGAACCAGGAGGTGGGCCTCCGGGGGGTCTGAGTCAGGAGGGTGGCACATCTCCAGGGGACTAGAGCCCTTGTGGAAAGGACCAGAGATCCCTCTCCTTGTCTTGCTGACCCTCCACAGTGTGTTAAACCAAAACACAGTCCCCTGTGACCCAGAAGGGCCCTTGCAAGGACTCAACCATGTTGGCACTGATCTCAGACTGTCAGCTTCTACCTCTGAGAAATAAAGTTCTGTTGTGTGTAAGTCACCCAGTTTACTCTGCTGCAGCCCAAGCTAAGACAGAACATGGTGTAATTAGGGTAACGGAGAAAGAGCACCTTTATTTTTCTCCTGCATGAGGTCCTGATTTTTTTTTTAAATAGCTATTAGGTCCCAATTATTTGCATGAAATATAAGCCACTTGAGTGTGTGGTCTTGTGAGGTTCCCAGTAGCCCTCAGGATGACCTTCTGTGAGCACCCCATGATTAATATTGGGGTTGTCCAGTAGAAACTTGCTGTCTTTCCTTTGTCCCAAATGCTTCCCCACCACAGAGCTGAGCAATGAATGCTTGTCTAGCATGATTTTTTTCTCTATCATTAAAGTCAATAAAAACGATATTTCTCCATAATCTTGTCTGCTTTAGACTAGAACTCTGCTGCTGCTTTTGTCAGCACATGGACTGAGAGGCTCTATCGGCCCCAAAGCGCGGGAGGTCAGGACAGTTCCAGTTCCTGACACACTCTTGGGTGCTGAGCACACATTTGTTTATTGGATATGAAGAACACGGCAGTAGTTTCTGTGACAGGTAAACTTAACTCTGTGGACTGGATTGCTTGGGAGTGGCCCAGGCGATTGGTGGAGCCCGCTTCTGGGCCTGTCTGGGTGGGCCATGGAGGTGACCTGGTTTTGCATCTGTTCCCCAGCCCTGACCTCTTCTTCTCTAACATTGTTTTCTGCTCTTCTTCCACGATGTCATGCACTGAGCATCTTTGAAGTACCACGCTGTTCTGCCACGTTGTTCCTGACTTGGAGTGCACAGACCATGGACTGCATCCCCTGAAACCAGGAGCCAAGCTAAACCTCTTCTCCCATCAGGCATGGGTGTGGGTAGTGTGTCCCAAGGACAGGAAGCTGACTTCCAAATGTTCCCTCCCCTGCCAAGATCCCATTTCTTAGGGGAATGACCAGTCCTTCTGAGGCCCTTCATGTAGGTCTACACACACACACACACACACACACACACACACACACACACACACTTTCAGTTTTCCTCCTTCTGGACATAGGAGAGGGCTATACTGTCCCACACCTGGTTCATTTGTCCAGTGAAACACACAATGATCTATGTCGTCGCTGGGAGTGGTATAAGGGATGGTGTGCCGTTCGGTCACCACTGTGCTTTCTCACTATTGTGAGGGGGACAAGATACCTTGGGAGTCCCCTGGAAGTCCCTGATGTAGATACCAGGTCTCCAGCTTGCATCCCCCCACTGTGGCAGGTATAGTTCCCCATCATCTGAGGGCAGCGGCCAGGAGGGTCAGCATCTCTGCTGTGCTGTGGTAGCGTGTAGAATTCAAGCTTCATGGCTAACAGGGACATGCATGAAAAGCCCTCACTGGCTGTGAGGCTGCCAAGAGGTGGGCAGACTGCAGCGCTTGCCCAGCAGCACGCTGCCTTCTCACATCACCCCAGGCCAGTGACCTGCAGGCCAGGCGTCTCCTCCAGGGGCCTGAGGCCTTCGCTGCAGATGGCAGGCCACTAATGCTGTCTCCCTGTGGTCTTCCCATGTGTATGTCTGCATCCCAGTCTCCTCCTCTGAGAGGGACGCAGTCACATTGGGTTAGAGGCCACCCCCATGGCCTTATTTAACCTTGACTGCCCCCCTAGAGACCTCTCTGCAAACGCAATCACATTCTAAGGAAGTAGGTCTTAGTACTTCAGCATGGAATCTGGGGGACACAGCTCAGCTCCCAACAGTGGCTTCTCAGTGGGCAGTGAACACAAAGCAAGGCATGGAGTGTGGAGCCAGCCGCACCTCCCCAGTCCTTGCTGGTGGATCACGTGCCTGTTGGGCTGTCCAACGTGACTCTTTGCCTGTCCCTCAGCCTCCACAAGGTTGGAGGGGGTGAAGGGGTGAAGAGAAACAGCCGTTGCAGGCCAGCTGGGCTTCTCAGAGAGGAAAGGCCAGAGAGTGGAAGACGTGGGTGCCGACCCGCAGTCCAATCTGACTCATAGCTGCGTCCCCCGAAAGGCACAGGACCTGGTCACAGAAAGAGCTCACTCAGACGCAGCGGTCTGCTCATGGCAGCTCACACATGGCCCGGTTGGGTTTAGCTCCTCTGTGGGGAGCCTCAATACTGTACGGCACCCAGCGCCAGGTCTGTGGGAGGAAGGATTTGGGTCTGTGCTCTGGGGCGCCAGCCTGCATGGCTCCAGGCTCACAACACCTGCCCGATGTGACAGCGAATTCAGTTCTGAGTTTACTTTCACCTCCTGCAATTCCCGAGAAATAAGACTGGGAAAGCAGAGCCTGTCTTGATTCATGGGAAAAGAATCCTCTAGCTCAGGCTCACCCCTGGTAGCATCAGGCCACTATGGTGCCAGCTCGGTCCTTGCAGTGTCACTGGTGGCTGAGATGAGCTGCCCACCCCACTTCCTGTGGAAGGACAGTGACTGTGCCGGAACACCATGCGTGCCTCTTCCCTAGACACCAGCTGGCCTCTTGCAAGACACTGCGGTACCTGGCTCTTGGCTTCTTAACACAGGGAGGGACTTTCAGAATGGTCATGGTGGCTTCTGGCTCCTTCTCAGCAGGCTGGAGGCTGCAGGTAGATGGTCCCTTGGGTCTTGTTTTCCAGTCCCTGCTTTACTGTCTCAAAGTATCTCCCTGTCTGTGCCTCTAGCTCTCTGTCCTCTCTTCTCCATGTCTTGACCTCCCAGTGTCATTTTGCCTCTCCTGTCCTTTGTAGCATCCTGTCCTCTTGTCACCATCTTCCTCCTGTCCTCAACCATCAGGATGCAGGAGGTGCACGTGCATAGCCCAGCGGCATAGGCTTCGGGACTCAGCCTGCACTTGGGCTCCACACAGCAGAGATGTTATCTGGTAGGCAGGGCATGGGGGGCTGTTTCTCCTCCTCTTTGGGGAACGGTACCCATGGGCTCTGCATGCAAGTGTTCCTGCACACTCAGGTGATTCTGGAGGGAATGTCAGACTCCTGGGGACAACCCCTCCCCCCAGTGTGGCATGTGGGATCAGAATTTGTAACCCCTCAGTGATTGGCCCAAGGACACAGAGCAAGGGCTCTGGACCCCTCTGGGGCTTGCTGCTGTCTCAGGATGAAAAACCTCTGCCGCCTGCTTTCCTGTCCAGAGAAGGAGAGCCTTGCTTGGGAAGAGGCAGTGCTGCAGGGCAGAGCGGTGGACAAAGGAGCTGCTCACCCTGCACCCAGTGGCTTTCTGCCTCAGGAGCCACTACAGCTGGTGTGCCGTGTGTGGGCTTGAACTGGACCTTCATCCTGAGCTACATCTGCAGCCCTTTCATTTTCTATCTCGAGACCTGGTCTCTCTAGATAATAAACTGCCAGGCGGGGCTTGAACTTTGGATCCTCCTGCCTCAGCCTGGGCACTGGGGTTATAGTGTGCACCAGCACCCTGCGCTCAGGTTTTGTTGGGTCCACAGTCACTCACTGCATAGAGACGCATGTCTGCTGACAACAGACCCATGTGCAGCACTCACCCACAAGAGGTAATGGAAGAGCCCTGTCACCTGGTAATGTAGTGCGGTGCCCCATTTTGCATCTGTGGTGTCCTGTGACGCGAACGTCCCACACCTAACTGCAGCGCAGATGCTCAAAGGTGATGTTGGGCAACCGCCCTGCTGGTTCCTGTGCTTCTTGGTCTGTACTTCTTGTTATTGAAACACTGGTCTCAAGCCAGAGACAAGGCCTTCCTGCATCCTGAGGTCCCTGCACCGAGAGACCTTTGGGGCAGCTGCCTGTTCCCATCCAGGATGCGCACGGCTGCACTCCGCAGTGGTCACAGAACGGCGGACTCGGCGAACGACTTATTTCTCAGAAACTTGCCCACCATCAAGCAGCACACGTCTGGAATTTGAGGTGTTCTTTAAATGGGCTTCTGGGACATCCTAAAGGATCACACCGTTGACCTCGCAGGAGCTGATTTAACCTCCCAGAGCCTCAGCTTGTACCTAAGAATGACTGCCTGCTGTGGGGCATCCCCTGCCAGTAGAGCACATTGGCACCCTTCCTTCTACCGCGACAGCTGAGATCCAGTCGTTTGCGCCCCGTGCTACCAGCATTCGCCCAGGACATGGAAAGGGCTTGGTCTCTGTTCACTCACGTCTCTCTTTTTTCTGCTGTCATGAAGCGAACTGCCATCGCTCATTCCTGGACTTCTAGTTCCTTTCCTCTGGGGGCTGGGTTTCCAGCAAGAATCTCTCCTGTCCTGTATGTAAACTGACTTGCCCAAGCCCCCATGCATGCGGAAGCCTCAGTGCCGTGCGCCGTGCCTCGCTGTGAGCCGGTCTCCTGCAGCTGTCCTCTGGAACTCGTCTGCCAGCCGGGGCTCTAACTCCCAGAGCAGTCGGTGGCACCTCAGTTATGCCCAGCCAGAGGGACTGCAGCTCGGCCTTAAAGCCAGAGCTCATGAGCGAGTCCCACCCTGTCCTTACTCCTTCCCTCGCCCCCAGCCAGAGTGTTCCCTTCCTCCTCACAAGGACCATTTAAACATTTTTGTTTGTAAATTTTGTTAGTACATATTTGCAATTTATGCAGTGCACAATCATCTTGGGGAGCAGCTATGGCTGCATATGACAGCTTGCTTCTTTTTTTAAATGCCCTCCCCTGCCTTCCCCCGGAGTTCCCCATCCCCACCCTTCTTACTTGTTGATAAAGAATTCTTAGCTCATGTTATGCATACAAAGATTTTATTCACTGGGACAAGGACATTCTTGCTACTGGGCTTTTGCTGGGGCATCCCATAAAGCTCGTGGTGACCCCAAGGTGGAGCAGGTTGCCAGCAGATCTCTTTGTCCTCCCCCTCCCCACACTGGTCCTCCTCCTGGCCTTCCAGTTCAGGTGACAGCCCCAGCCCCCTCCCATCATGGTGAATCCTTTCTCTCTTCTCTCCAGGCATGAATAGTCCATCTCAGAGCTCTCTCCTTTTCTGCAGCCGCCATCCTAACTGAGGACCACTTACCTCCCACTGTCTCCTTTCGGAAGCCTTCGGTCTGCTTGTGGAGAGTCCCCGCATCCCCGCTGCTGTGGACTGAATTGCTTCCTTCCTCCACCTCCAACCTGTAACTCCTGTGCTGAGCTCTAGCCGACGAGGTGATGCTGATGGAGACGGGGCCTCTGGGAGATAGCCCAGGTTAGGTGACGTCATGAGGGTGGGTTCTGGGATGGGACCAGTGTGCTTGCAAGGTGAGATACGCAGAAATCTTCTCTCTTCCCTCTCCCTCCCGTCTCCCTCCCTCCTATGTCCTCCCTTCCTTTCCTTTCTTTCCTTTCCTTTCCCTCCCTTCTTGCTCCTCTCTCCCTCTCTTCCTCCCCTTCCTCCTGCTCCTCTTCCTCCTCCTCCCTTCCTTCTCCTCCTCCGCCTTCCTCCCTCTGTCCCTGTCCCCCTCTCTGTCTCTGTCTGTGTCCCCATCTCTGTCCCTGGCCCCGTCCTCCTCCTGGGCTCTGTCCCTGGCCCTGTCTCTGTCTCTCTGCACAGGGAAGAGGCCGTGTAAGCGTGGACAGTGGCCATCCGCAGAGGGTGCTTTCTCCCTGTTGACTTCCTAATCATGAACTCGCAGCCTCCAAAGCCACAAGAAAACAAATTTCAGTGGGTTGAACCCCTCAGCTTGTGGTATTTTGTTGTGGCAAACTGTGCCCACACTGACATACACATGAAGGGACGCGACTGGTTGTCACAGAGGCACCCGCTGCTGGGGGAACATCCCTGGCCCGAGCTCCTAGCCTTGCAGTAGTGTCACTTCCTGGGGAAAACTCATCCCCTCTCTGTGTTGTCAGCTTCGGGATTTAGGAGACAATCAAATTTTATTATCTTGTTTTTTCAAATAACTTGTTTTATTTTGGTATTTGAGCGTGACATTTAGGGTTCTGCTTGGGAGCCTCAGTTTTTCCTATCCATCACTGGCTAAAGCAAACAAGTAGCTAAAACATTTTCCCTTTTAAAATTTTCCTCCAACAAGTGCCTGTGTTAGTAAGACAGACAAGCAGCTGCGCCCCGCGGCAACGCCGAGACCCGTTCCCTCCAAACTGTTTGATGTGAGAAAGGCCTAGTGCCTATCGAAGCTCCTGGTCACTCCTAATCTCCATGATTTGGGTTCAGGCCTTTCTGTCTTTCAAGTAAACGCCAGCGGAGGTGGAAGTGGAATGTGGCCAGCAGTCGGGAGCTTTTAGGAGAAACGAAACGCAGCGGCAGCAGGAGGAATTTGGAAAAGCTTCCTAAGGCTTGATCACACTGCCATTCCTAAGGGATAGAAGACCCGAGAAAACCAGACATGAGTGAGGGGGCTGTGTATGCGGGGCAGGCTAGCTCGGGCCGTGTCAGGGGCCGCTGCAGCGGCAGCAGCCAGAGCGCAGCGGCTGCCACGTGGAAGCGCAGTTTGCTCCCGCGCACTGGGACTCCATCTCTCTCCTCTTAGAGATGCAGGAAGTCAGTAGCTCCGAACTTGGGGTGCCAGCGTCCAGCACAAGGCTTCTGATCTCAGTGGAAAAGGCTGAGTCAGGAAGGGACTTCCCTCTTCCCTGCTGGGGCAGGTTGTGCTCTTGTCCGGCTTCTGGTCCCTGGCCTGGGCGGCTTGCCCAGCGAGCTGGGTGGGGGACAGCTCCGCATATTCTGTGAGCAGCCAGGCTCCCTGCCACGGGGGGGGCTCAGGCCAAGGAACTTACTTTTCACTCAGTTGCTAGGTGGTGTTCTAATAATAAGGAACTTCTACCTTTATGCCACTGTGCTTCCCTCCCAGGAAACTGTAGCAGAGGACACAAAAGAGAGAGGTACAGAAGAACAGTGATTTACTGGCCTGCTTACCAATTTGCCCTTCACTTACTCGACAACTTCAAATTTGCATCTGTATCTCATTTCTTAGACAATAATAATTTTTTAAAAAGTATCCCAAGCCGGGCATGGTGCCACACATTTACAATCCCGGCGTGCTGGGAGGCCGCAAGAGGATGTCACGATTGAGCCCGGCCTGGGCAACTTAGCCACTTAGCAAGATCCTGCCCAAAATAAAAAAACAATGATAATAAGGGGTTGGGGACAAAGCTCAGTGAGAAGGCCATAGGATCAATATCCAGTACTACCAAGTCGATCAATTAATCAATAATAAGCCTGGCTTGGACAGCTACCTCCACGTCCCCGATACCCGTGTGCTGACCGGTGCATGAGCGCATGGGAAATGGCCGGCTGGTAGCCTTCGTGGCCAGGTTACTGCGAAACTCGCAGCGCAGTCGGCGGTGCTGCCCAAAGGGCTCAGTTTGTAGGAATCGCTACTGAGCTTGCTACCTGAAAATCCATGAGCGAATTAGCCAAATCCTAATTAATCCAATAGATTGATCAAGTGCTATGACACTAAGCAGAAATGACCCAGAGGGCAGAGGGCAATTTTACTCCACCAGAGTCACCCGGCAAGCTCATCGCCACATGGAAGTGCTGCAGGATGAAGACCACACTGGTGCTACCCACTGAGCCGCCGTGAAACTCAAACCAGGCCGTCCGTGAGGAGGCGACGCACACTGCACGTCGTGTCTACGTGTGCTATGCTGGTGCCGCGGATGGCACATAGGCGTGGGACCCACGCGGCCCGGAAGCCCTGTGCTTGGAAACACCCCGCTTGGGGATCTGTTCTTTCCATCGTGACATTCTTGTCAGTATTTGGACAGGGAGAGTCCCCAGGTTTAACTTTGCGCCGGGCCCGATGAGTCACATAGCTGACCCTGCTTGCGACTCAAAATATTGTTTCTTTTTATGAAAAATCTGAGAGGAATTTTAGGTACTTTTCCTGGTCCTCTGTAGCCCTAAAATTGCATGATTCAAAGAAATATTCTAAGCCTTTTACTGTTTTTATTGTTTAAAGCTTGCCGACAGCCACCACGCCTCTGTTCCTAAGCAAACCCTTGCTAAGGTGTCTGTTACTTCTCACAGGCTCTCCACGTTGCTGTTGCCTCTCCCGGGAAATCCTGGGAAAGATCTGGCTTCCCCTTGGATTCGCTCTGCTTAGCTCAGCGTACGTCGAGGCGGGTCCGCCTGCGGCTTCCTGAGGCCTCTTTCCAAGTCTGCCCTGCTTGCTGCACGCTTAAGGTCTGGGTCTAGACTGAAGGCTTATGTTGGTACCTAGTCATGTGTCATCCTCGCTTGTTTATTTGCTTTCCCAAAAAGAGCAGCTTTTTTCTCATCTGCCCTGTGAAGAGGACTGGGAGGGTGCAGCGCTCCGAGGAGCTCCAACTTCACAGAAAAATGAGGTCTGGCCTCAGCAGCTTTGTGCTTCAATCCCAGGGCCTTCGTCCGCCTCCTGCAGCCCATATGCATCTTTGGCACTGATTTCTCATCCGTCAAGTGGGATTGCAGATGTAGGGGGGCATTTGCTTCTGGGGTCCTGGGGAGAAGGCATGAAATTATGCTCTGGAAATGGCTTTGAAGGTGTGAGGTGTCCACTAAAAGGCCTGACGTGCTAGAGAGACTTCCGTTCTGAGCAATCTCATCCCATGAGTGAATTCGCCAACCGTGAGAACAGAAGAACCAAAGGGGCCTGAACCCCGTGTTATTTCTTGGGACAGACAGCTCCAGGGAGCCCAGCAAGGAAAAACCTCGGGAAAGTCAATGGCAGACCACCAGGATGGGCCACTTCCACGGGGGAAGGCTAAATTCCGACCAGGTGGGA
This sequence comes from Octodon degus, assembly GCF_000260255.1. Lineage (NCBI taxonomy): Eukaryota > Metazoa > Chordata > Mammalia > Rodentia > Octodontidae > Octodon > Octodon degus. The sequence goes on along the minus strand of NW_004524580.1, from coordinate 33,211,469 downwards.
TGTACAGAAAGAGCAGTAGGGTATGCCGAGCCTGTGTAATGGAGAATTATAAACTTCTCCAAGGAATCTCAGGCGGACGGGAACAGAACGAAGCTGAGAAAGGCCAGGCAGGAACGTGATGGGGGTGCCGCAGACTTGGACATTAAGGTGCAGGAAGCCTGAGCCCTAGGAGGAAAGGTGACCAGAGAGCCGCTCTCAGTGGGGAGATTCGCTGCCACTCCCCGGCGGGCCTGTTGAACACTGTGCAACTCCAGGCAGGGACAGCAGCACCTTGTCCACAGAGTGATTTCTGGGCAGATGCTGACGAAGATTTGCGAAACGGTGTGCTCTAGTCTGAGCCATCCAGTGCCGTGGCTGGAGCTAGCAGGACTGTGTGCACAGAGGTGGCTGGAGGCTAGCTGTTCACTTTTATGTCCCTTCCAGCAGGGCAGCCCACCAGCCCAGGACCCCAACCCAAATCTTCACCTGAATCACACTCTCCGTGATGTGCTGGCCGAGGCAGGGCTCTGATGCCCTCAGGAAAGGTCACCTTGGTGCACACAGAGCAGTGAGACAGATGTAGCGCTGGAAGATTCAGCAGAGGGCAAGCAGGCTGCCGAAACCCACACTGGGGAGAATCCTAAGTAGCAGAGAGTCCCTGGGCGTCGGGGGAGCTGGGGGAAGCGCCACGGCTTCCGTGTGTGTGGAGCAGTGTCCCGGGAAGGGTTACTTATGTTTCTCAGGACAAGGCAACTCCTGCAGGCTGCAGAACTTGGGGTCTGTACAAGGCCACCGTCTGCACTGCAGGACACATTGGCTGTGTCTTCGGATACCGTCCCTCGGCCACAGACACCGCGGGGTTGCTGCTGCACCTCCATCCTGCGGGGGACCAGAGGGGCTCCTGGCTTGCGGCCCTGCGGGCATCACCGCAAAGTCTTTGAAAGGCACTTTAAAGGGGCGTTTAACAACCACGTTTATTTCTTAGGAATATTTCTACTGGTGAATTATTAATTTTATGAGTTTTATTAAGCTAAACAATGTCTACTTCACAGGAAAACAAAATGTCAATAAAATAAAATATTAAATTTTACTGTGTAATGAGTGTTCACAATAAATACCAACTGTTCACTGCTTACAAGACATAAAAAGTAACAGGAGAAATAAATTGTTTGAACTACACTGAAAATACAAATAAAGCTCTATCACAGAACTAATCTTTACTTCAGCCACTGCTTGCAGGGCAGCTTCCACGCGTGACAACAGCATGTTCCAAGCACAAGTCTCGCTTACACCGACGGAGCACGTGTTTCCCTTTCCTGTCTTGTCAGGTAGGAAACACTCGCCATCTTTCTGGTTTTCCTGTCTTCTAAGAGGCTCCTGTGGTGTTTCACCTGACCACTGCTCTGCTCCAGAATTCTTTTGCACAGTTCTCTGTTGTAACTGATCATTTACCAACTCCAGTCCCAATCGTCTAAGAAAATTTCTTCATGATATTTTGTACTTATTATTTTCTTTGTAAACTATGAAACAGTTTATCCCTGGCATGTTTAGGGTAAGTAAAACACAGCCACTATCAGTGACCTCGCATCGGAGGCCAATGGCGTGTGCTTCTGAAGTCCCAGCCTAACACTACGCACTTCTCCTCTGCGAGCTTACATTCTTTCGGGAATGTTGGCTTTGTTCTTGCGAATAGTTCCTGTACTGGTGAACTGCTATTCTTTTAGCAGGTGTAACAGCAGTGGGTAACTGGTGAATCACCTGCTGAATGTGACATTAGGGTTACTTTTTTGGAATAGGCGCAACAAGTTTGTTCACAAGGTCATGCAGCTTAGTACTACATGAACAAAGAAAGACCTGGCGGCTGAGTTCCAGGATATATTTCTTTCTTTCTTTCTGTTTTTTTTTTTTTTAGGAACCAGGGATTGAACTCAGGCCCTTGCACTTGCCAGGGAAGCGCTTATTCCACTGAGCCATCTCCCTGGCCCCTCCAGGATATATTTCTACATTCAAAGTATACAAAATCTTCGCACCTTTTAGGGCTTATAGTTTTATGCCATGTTTGGAAAGCTTATTTGGCATATACTGGTGAAAGCTTCAACAACCGCGAAATGATGCAAGCTGTTCCTCAGCTACCATGTTGTCAGATGCTGTATACATTGTTTGCCAGCTTGAAATAAAGTTTTCAAAAAATGAATGAATAGTACCTGAGTTGTTGGATCTTTTTTTTTTTCTTCGTGGGTCTTTTTGTCATTAAAATATAGGAAATTTTGAAAGAAACCAAATCTCTTTAATGTCATTATTGTTAAAATCTAAAAGCTATGCCTGTCACTTCTCCACAAATCCTTTAAATTCTAAAAATCAGAATGAGGGCTGGTCAAATAGCTCAGCGAATTAAAGTGCCTGCAAGCAGACACAGGGCCCAGGGGTTCAATCCCGGGGCCTACTGTGCCAGCCCTGCCCCCGGGGTGCACTGAGACAGCGACTGAAACTGGGCAGTTGAGAGTGGGCAGTTGAGACTGGGCGTGGTGGCGCACGCCTGTAACCCAGCTCTTGGGAGGCTGTAAATAGGCAGATCGCTACAAGTCCAATCTAGTAGTGAGACCCTGAACACCCTGCAGACCCTTCCCTAAAGTACTAAATAAATAAATAAATATTAAAAAATAAAAATCAGAATGATAAAGTCCCGCTGTGACGACAGGAGGTGTCACAATAAATATACTTTTGAGTATTATTATTGATGTTTATAGAATGTTTTACTTGCATTTCCTAATTACTATAATTCAAAACATCTTGTAGCATATCATCTATTTTTGTCAAAATTTTATTGATAAACAGATAGCAATGAGACAGTTTCAAATCAAATCAGAAGTACAGTTTCAACAAATAATATACTGCATATATTCTTCTTAGTGGTAGCATATCATCTATTACAAACCATTTCCAACAGGGAATCTGTGCAGGCATTCACCCAGTAGGTTTCACCCAACAAGAACCTAAAGACATTTTCTGACCTAGTTCTAATGTTGGACCGTTCCGATACATGGGATCATTCTTAGCACTTTGAGCAGTCAGACATTTATTTGTGTTACTGTTGTGCCCCTAATCTGAACCAAAGTTTGGGGAAGACTCCAGAGTACTTGGTACTGATAGATGGCATCGTGCTCTCTGAGTTGTGCTCAGAGCTCCTTGCACTGCAAGGAGCGGGAATCTTCGTGGACAGAGAAGCGGCGTACGACTCGAACTCACAGGATTCAAGGGCTGGGAGCAAAGTTCCACGTCTCCTGTCGCCTGCACTCTGTGCTCCTGCCTAAGAAGAAGACTGTGCTTGAGCAGGGGCACGCAGGGCTGGAGCCGAGCTCGGCCCTGATTGAACATCTGTACAGCTGAGTTGTCTGTTCCTGCAGAGAATCGCGTTGTAACAGCTGCCCCTTTTGCTCAGGGAAGCATGAGGAAGAAGAAATGACTGGATTTAGAAACCATGGGCATAGCAGCTAAGATTATGGCTCTATTTTGTGTTGCCGGGGTCCCTGGAACTTCAGGTACACTGACGCCAGGAGGGTGGGGTGATCAGTGGCTTGAGGAGCGGGCTCTCCTCACCGAGAAGCCCTCAATATTATAGTTGTTTTAATCATGCTTTTAAAAAACTAACAGCTAATTTTTTTGTTGATCATAAGCCAAGTCCCTCTAATAAATCACACACACACACACACACACACACACACACACACACACACACACTCATTCAGAGACAGTGCCCAAGTGACAGTGCTTTGCCTTGTAATTCTCTGGCCGTATAGTGGTGCACACTCTGCAGGAAGCCAGCTGTGAGTTCTGAATTCTGAGGCTCTCCCAGGCTGTTCTATGTGGTACAACACTCTCTTTGATGCCTGGCTCAGCACAGACTACAGGTTCCTGTCAGCCGTGTGTACAGGAGGACAAACAACCGACACCGCACGGTAGCTTTGTTTCCAAGCTCTGGTTAATGGGTTCAGTGCACCAATGCATTTTTGGCTTAGGATGCTTTTAACATCTGATAGATTTATCAGGACATAATCCTATCACAAGTCAAGAAGCGTGCGGATATCCGGTGGGTTTTGTCTCTCTAGAGAGCTCTGGGCAGCATAAAACCTCTGAGCTGCTCTGTGCAGCCACGGTTAGCTTAGAGAATGCTCCTCGGGCCTCTTTCCATAATGTTCTTCTTTGTCAAAGCTCTTGGGTTCATGAGCTGGCCTTCTATACAATGGGGCCAGGGAGGGCGCGGTTGTCAGGTGGGAACTACCGGTGGACCAGCTGGCCCCAGAGAGAGGAGCCTTCTGGAGAAGGGGCTTGTTGGGAGGAAGCTGGGCAACCAGGATGCACCCTGAAACGGGGTCCCAGGAACCCAGCCCCTCCTCTTTCCCCTTTCACTTTCTGGCTTCCGCGAAGTAAGCAGGCCTCCTCCGCCATGGACTTCCGCCGTGTCTTCTGGGCCCCACAGGCCCCGGGCCACGGGGCTGCGCAATTCGGCGCTGAAACACCGAAATCTCCGTCCGGATGTTTCCTTACGAAGCCGGGTGCCTTGGCTGTTCTGTCACAGCCATGAAAGCTGACTGGCACAGCCTCTTTCTTTCTCATCCCTGCAGAAGTTGGCCCTCGCTTTGCTAACTGCACCCACACCTCTCCCAGGTGCTGCACGGACAGCGCTTGCGCTGCGACACAGAGGGGCGCTAAAGGTCTCATCTTTCCATCTCCAGCTCCCAAAGTTGGCAGTTACGGCCATTCTGTAAAATGAGCTTCACTGGGGTCCATGACAGTGATGCTTTACGAATAATGCAACTGGGCACGATAGTGATGCCCGTAATCCCAGCACTAGGGAAGCTGAGGCAGGAAGATTGCAGGGTGTCTGAGACCAGCCTGAGCTACAAAGTGAGCTCGAGGCCAGCTTGAGCTGGACAGTGAAGCCCTGTCTTGAAAAGACTAAATAAATTTCTGATATGCCTTAAATACAGATTTTAAGGCAAGACACAGAATATCTTTAACTATGAGTAAGTTGGATGACTGAGAGCTTAGCATCACTAATAAATAACTTAGAGGTGAAATATAGAATTCAGGGATTTGCCATGGAGTGGTTACTAAGAGACCCCCAAGAATGACAAAGTTCACATGGGAAAGGAGTCGCTGGTCCAGGGGAGTTAAAGGAACAGGGCACATCCCTGTTTGCTTGGAGGGTTACTCCTGCTTTCCGGCTGGCCCACTGCGTAACCCCGGTGGCCCACTGCGTAACCCCGGGGCGGTGCTTACCTCCCTGTTTCTGTCCTCTATTTCCCCACATGAAATAGAAACACTACTGTCTCGCTGACAGTGGTAGGCACGGGAAAGCTCTGTCCTCAGCCACGTTCAGCTGGAAACTTGCCGTCCCGTTGCCTTGATTGTTTTTGGCAGAGTCTCCGGCTGCACATTGTTCCTGTATGACAGAAGCTTCACCCCAGGTAGGTTCCTTCCAGGACAAGCCTGCACCCAAGAGCCGGTCTCCGTACAGTGCGGGGATGCGCCATCTTGGAAGCCACTTGAGAAATCCACTCTAGCTTGAGAGCTCTCTACCAGGTCAGAAAAGCTGTCCTTGTTAAGCTCCACAGCCCATCCTTCCCTGGGGCATGAGCCCCAAGAGCACTGCTTGATGAACATTTTTTTACTAAGCATCATCGGATTCCAAGGCGTTCAATCCAAGATACACATCTAACTCAAGAGGTGCGTGGATTTAGATATTAGATATTTGTAATTGAGCCAGGTATGGTAACATACCTGTAATCGCAGCACTCCGGGAGGCTGAGGCACGTGGCTCACAATTTTGAGCCCAACCTGGGCAACTTAGAGTGAAATAGCAAAACCCCGTTTCAAAATTAAAAACTACAGGAGGACTGGGGTAGTAGTTCAGGGCGAAGGTCTTGGAATCAACTGCCATGGTCCAAGCAATCCATCAAGTTCTCAGGTATTTATAATCAAATCAGGAAGAACCAATTCGGCAGCTGATGCTCTAGAGATCTTTTAAGCACAGGTGTTGGCCAGAGAGATACTTTTGTTTTCTGCTGCGGAATAGCAAACCACACTAAACCACGGTGTCATAAACTGTATTCCCACTTCCTGTTACGTTCCAGGTTGTGATGCCCAGGGCACTGGGTGAGGGTGCAGAAGGTCCAGATGGTCTCAGCCTGGCAAATATGGATGTGACGCCCACCCGGGACCTCATCAGAGCCCCAAGTTCTCCTGCACGTGGGCCTTACCACGTGGGCTTCCTCATAACACGGCATCCAGGGCCCGAGAAGGAGCGCTGGGATTGACAGCACAATGTTCAGACACTTATCACATGTCCGTTTATGTGGTGCTCGCAATGTCCTCTGCAAAAGCTGGTCCCGTGCCTCAGCCCAGGGTTAGTGCTGGAAAGGCTGACACAAGGGCTTAACTCCTAAGAATGGTGGTTTGTGGAAGACCACCAAACCAACGGGCTTCCTGAGGGATATGTGAGTGTTAGACAATTTTCATTTCTTTTTTATGTATTTGGTACAGGGTCTCACTACACATCTTGGACTCATAGTGACTCTTCTGCTTTCAGCCTCCCCAGCACTAGGATTCCAGGTGTGTGCCACCACGCCCAGACTCTGGCAGGCTCAGCATGCCCCGGAGGGCAGGGCCGACATGGCATGTGGTGCTGGGGATTGAACCCTGGTCCCTGAGCTTGCCTAAGCAGATGCTTAGCCCGCTGAGCTATCTCACCACCCCTTGGCAATTTTCTAGGGAGCCAAAGGAGATGCTTCTTCTAATCTTCCTAGATAGTTTTCCCGTTGTACCCTCTCTGTACAACACATACAAGTCATAGATGATAAACATATTCATCAGGCATCAGATTCAGCATCTTTCCTTTGGCTAAGTGTATTTCAGAGATACAGCTGTACTTGGGTCTATAGTTATGGGGTTTCTACTCACACTGGGGAGGTGGGTGTGCAAATACATAGGAAACCACTCGCTGACACACTACAAGTGCGTATCTCCAAGGTCAGTGGGAGTTGGAGGAGGGAGCGCCTAAGTCCACGAGAGCAGAAAGGAGGTGGTATCTTCTAACTGAACCAGAGCAGGGAAAGAAGAGTTGTCAAGGTAACCTGACGTGTACCACCACAGCAGTCTTTGTTAGAATTATAGGTCTGAGCTCTGGGGTGGAAAGTGCATGTGTGTGTAAGCATGTGTGTGTACACGTGTGTTATCTATACATGCATGCTTGTGTGCATGACTGAGATGTTCTCATGAGACACAGTTGGCCAGGAAGGACCGGTGCTTCATGTTGAAATGTTCTGGGGCCTCATCATCAGGAGCCAGGGAAGGTGCTATAGAGGAGCGGAGGGCTTGCGACACCAGCGACTTACGCCCTGCCCCACCTGGGTTGTCGTCACTCTGCTCCTGAAGCGTAAGCACACGACAGCACCCTCTCCACAAAGCACCAGTGAAGATGTAGAACTTGTCCTGCTATGCAGTGCAGAGACTCTACGCTGATGCAGAAGCTGAGGCTTTCTGTGCGGGACCAGGAAGGAAGCCGCACCGCGGCGTGTGCCGACCTCTGTCCCCAGGTGTCCTATTCCCCGGCCCCCCTTTTGGCTAACAGGATGCCCTCATTCTTCTGGGCTCCTTCTTTCCCAGTGAAGCCTTGGTCTTTAGGAGTCTAGGTCTCTATTTGGGAATGATGCCTCCCTCCTCCCCACCCATCATCTCTCCCGCTTTCTCCTGCAGAGCAGTTGAGCATTGTTCAACTTCTCTCTGCAGAGAAAGACCTGCCGATGTGGACGTTGTCATCCACCATGAAGGGCCATAGAGAATGCTAATTACATACATAAACTGTCAGGGCACACTTAGGGTACCTCCAAAATGTCCCTTGGGAAGTGATGTAGGAACAGTGAGGTTAAGAACCGGAAGACCAGGAAGTGACTACATCAGCACAGGAAACCCTTGTGAAAGCCTGAAGCAGATGAAGAGGGAGACACAACAGTAATCAGGAGTGCAATTGAGTGGGCCCAGCCCATGACATCACTAAACATCAGAGGCCTTGCTCCCTCAGGCACAACGTGATGTGCTAGGATTTGGGGTTATTTGCTGAGCCAGCCTTAGGGCTAAAAATTCTCAAGGAATTTAGCAGCGTGTTGCTAGCTGGTCCTCTCCAGCCCTCACCAGCCAGCTTGGAGATATCAGCTACGACAGCAGAGGAGCCCGAGCCCGGCTGTGCACAGCAGGTCCCTCACGGCTGAGCAGAGGCTGGCTCTTGCTTAGTCTCTTCTCTGTGGCTGTAACTGGATGTCACACACTGGGAGATTCCTGAGGAACAGAGCTTTATTGGGCTCCTGGGTCAGAGAGCTCAGGCACACGGTGGGCAGCGAGGGGGCCTTTCTATCTGCACTGCATTGAAGGCGGTGGGGGGGCGTCACACGCAAGACAGAGCAGGTGCACTCGGTGGAGTGCTGAGTTTGTCTTCTCCTTCTTCTTTGTCTTCTCCTTCTTCTTTGTCTTCTTCTTCTTCTCCTCCTCCTCTTTCTCTTCCTCCCCCTCCTTTTTCTTCTGCTCTTCAACAGTACAGATTTCCTCGTTTAAGGAGAGCCTGTCTACCGACCACTTGGCCTTAGGACCTGAGAAGCTTCTCTATCCACCGCTGTACATCACGGTTAGAGCACACTTGTCCACACAGCGCCGTAACTGCTGCTGATTGCTCTGAACAGTACAGTTCTGCAGCTGCATGGTCTCCTACGCACTGTGCTACTGCACAAGTGCGTTCCACAAAGAAAGAAGAGCCGTGACGATGGGGTTTCCTTTGACCATTTCTCTGTCCCGAATCCTACAATGTGCATGTTGCATGCAGTAGCAACAGATTCATTTAACAACCGATTTGCAGGAACAGAACTCAGTTATTACCCGGGGAGTGTCTGTGCTGGGGCTGGAAGCCAGGGTGCTCGCGTTAAGCTACATCCTCAGCCCCTTTGGTACTTATATAACTTTTGGGAGATGTAGTCATTTAGTCGCTCCAACTGGGCTCTAACGTTTGATCCTCCTGCCTCAGCCTCCCAGAGGACCATTATGCCCAGATTCTTATAAAAACGAGTACCATGGCGGGAGCTTTACCTCTAAGACATCATCTAACCCTAATCATCCCTCAATGGCTCCACTTCCAGACGCAATTAACATATGGCGTTGGGGATTAAGTTCCAGCAGGAGTTGAGAGGGACAATCCCCCAGAGCCCGGCAGTCACCATGGCAGCTGTCACTTACACCAGGAATGCTTTGGTTGCAGTCTTTCCTGAAACTTTGACACCTGTATTTGGAGCCAGAACAGGAGAGACCCTATATTCTGGTCTCATTACCTGACGATGACTGTTTAGTTCTCCTCCGGGTAACGTTAAACTTTACACACACCCAGACTGCTTTTCAGACACCACGAGTAGGCTAGGAGGATGGAAGACCCTCCCGAGGCCTCGGCTGGGCAGAGGAGCACAGCCAGCAGCGCAGACTC
>NW_004524580.1:33193045-33200270 GCF_000260255.1 Octodon degus | reverse complement strand
GTTTCCCACCTCTGGAATTTTGCGGTGGCAGCGTCTTCATCCCTGGCACTGGGACTCAGGTCCTAAAGTCCCTCCATTTCACTCCAGGGCTCTTGGAATGGGTCAAGGAGAAGTGGGGCCTCTGGGATTCCTAGACAGAACAGTCAAAACAAAACATGAATTTTATGAGAGCTAAAAATATCTCAACGATCAGTGACCCAGATGTCAAATATTTTTTACCTTATTTTTAGAGCAGCTTTGGATTTACAGAAAAATTATAAATATAGGACCGAGAGTTCTCGTAAACCCTACACCCAATTTCCCGTTATTAGCACTTAAGTATTTGCCTGGTATACTTGCTAACAGTTAATGAATCGGCGCTTATAAATAATTACTAACTACAGTTCACTGTTTTATTCAGCTTTCTATACTTTTTACCTAACGTCCTTTTTCTGCCCTAGGAGCCCATTAACTGTTAGCACCGCATTAATTTAATAGTCATGTCTCCTGGGTCCCTCCTGCTGCCTTTTCGACCCTTCTCAGATGTTCTTATTTCTGGTGACCTTGACAGTTTTGAAGAGCGCTGGTCAGGCATGCTTCAGACTGTCCCAGTGGGCTGTAGGCGATGTCTTCCTCCAACTGGACTCGAGGATTGTGTTTCTGGATGAAAGAAACCAGAGGGGAAGTGCAGCACCCGCCGCACGTTCCGGGGCTGCAAGATGTCACCAAGACTCAGCGCTGCTGAAGCTGACTTTGATCGTCGAGCTGGTGGTTCCGAAAATGTATGTTCTTCTGTGCCTACAACGCTCAGTTGGACTCTAACACTGTAAGTTTCTGCCTTGCTTTTCAGCAGGCTTTATCACTTTTTGTAGAAAGCCGGGAATGTTGTAACAAGATCCAAGGTAACCGGGCCTCTGTGGGGAAGATACACTGAGCTGGACCAAAGCGAATGCTCACGAGAGCCCTAGACGCTTTGGGCTTCCGGTTCCTCTAATCCGCGTCTCTCCATGTTGTGGTCTTGGGGACTCCAAAGGAACTCTCCATGTTTCAGCTCTCTGATGGGTCTAAAAAAAAAAGCCTTTCCTCTTCAGTTTGGTCAATATTTTAATACCAGAACAATGAGAGTGAACATTTCTAAGCCTTCAGGCTTCACATCTGAAACTGAAAGTCTTCCCAGTCCTTTGGAGCAGCAGGGACTATTCACATGAAATCTTTTGTGACCGGCGTGGGTCGCGCATCTGTCAAGCCCTCTCCAAGAGTGAGACACACTCCTCACTGGGTACTGAGGACACCACCTCCTCACTGGTGATATATTTCAAGAGATTCAAAAGGATCCTTTGTCCTTAAAAGATGGCCTCCATGCCCACAGAGGGCCGGGGGTGGGGAGTCCACCCAACTTTGGTGCATGAGCAGCAGTCTTTCCAGCTGGAAAATCCAGTAGAAACGGAGGCACAAGTGGACAGAGAAAGAGTGTCCTCAGACATGGGCTGGGGCCGCCGGCCATCGCCCACCGAGGCAGATGGCAGCAGTGAATGCACGCTTCACTGAGTCCCCTGAGTGCCGCAGCACCGTCCCAGACTGCCTCTGCGCCCCAACTCGGAGTCTTGGGGTCTCTACTCCCAGTATGCTCCTGATCACAGATCTCTTGGCTTTTGACAAATGTGGGCTTCCTCAATCAAAGGCTTTCACTTTTTAAATTAGTATGTGTAATGTGGGTTTGACCTTTTTAAAGTACAACTAAAGTTGGAGTTGTCTCCTTTTCCGTTTCAGCTGTAACATTTTCAATACTCCATGAAGCAAGCTCAGTGTGTTTGATTAATTCGAGGAGAAGCCACGGACTCCTATAAAGAATGGAAACAAAGAGTGAAGACCGTGACGTTATAATCTTTTCTCTACAGCTCTGGGTGTTGTGTGTGCGTGCGTGTGTGTGTGCGTGTGTGTGTGTGCGTGCGTGTGTGCGTGCGTGTGTGCGTGTGTGTGTGCGTGCGTGTGTGTGTGCGTGCGTGTGTGCGTGTGTGTGCGTGCGTGCGTGTGTGTGCGTGCGTGTGTGTGCGTGCGTGTGTGTGTGCGTGCGTGTGTGTGCGTGCGTGCGTGCCTGCATGAGTCTAAGTCGTGGCTAGGGGGCTGGAGGAAGCAAAGGCAGAAGAAAGATCTGAGGAGCTCTTGGGGCATCTGTCCCTCAGGGCAGCCAGGCTGTCCTCCAACGCACACACCCTGTCTCTCTCTAGCTGACTCTCTTCCAGCCCCGCCAGCCTGCTTTCCTCTTAGTAAAGATGCCAAGCTGTGTCCCTGCCAAGTCTGTACCCAGGCTGCCCCTCGCCTGCAGGACCCCCGTCCCCGCACGTCTCCAGGTGCACCCCGCCCTGTCCTGCACAGCTCTTTATCCATCCACCTTCATCCCTCTCTGGTCACGGAGCTAATGAAGCCCCGCTCCTGTTTCCCATGCACCCTTTCTGCGCAGCACCTGCCTGCCCTACGTGTGGGTTTGCTGTCAGGTTCCCACGTCAGGAAGCCAGCGTTGTGCCAGCCTCGCTTTCATCCTCGGCTCTTTCCCTGGTGCTTAGAACCATGTCTAGCACGCAGCACTAACAAATAACAAATGAACGGAATGCTTCCAGGGACCCTCAGCCCCCAATCCCATTCTTCCATTTTACAAATCTGAACCAAAGAGAGAAGTGAGGGGGCCCAGATTTGGGGCCTGCCATCTCTGGATCCTGTCCTCTCCCCCTCTGCGCCCCAGTGATGGTCAGAGGAATCTGCAGCAGCTCCTGCCTCAGTGATGCCATCGTGAAAGTCGTGTTTCAAAGGTTACTCCAGGGAGCTGAGGCCAACAGGAGGCCGGGTTTGCGGCCCCCAGAAGGGCGTGATGCGCATCTTTCCTCCTCAGCACTGGGGATGTCCAAAGAAATGTGCTGGAAGATGGAAAGTGCTGCATCAAGGCACGAGCAGGAAAGATAATCTCGGCGACAGCAAGCAGGGCGACCCGTGTCTAACGGACCGGAGCCTTCGCCTGCGGCACAATCGCAGCAAGCACTTCGTCCTGGATACAGTAAAGGAGGTGATCGGAAAGCCGCAGCTCGTGGCCAAGACCAAACCACGTGGGCAAGACCAAAACGGGGGGCAGAGTAGCTTGGGCCAAACCTCATCTCCCATGGGGGTGGAGAATGACATGCATCATTTGCTTGTTCAGCTCAAGCCTTGGCGCAAGAGAAGCCCTGGATATCTGCTCCCTTTATTTCCTATGCTACTGGCTTCTTTCTCTCTTGAAATCCAGCCTCTTCTGGGTTTGCAGTGCTGAGCTGCTGGTGCCTGCCTTTCCGCTCTTCCTCTCTTGTTGGCAGGGACCAGAGAGGCAGGGGGGGCTCCTGTTGCTGAATCTCCTTCCCACCTTTGAACTTGGTGGGGCTGGTGCTCTCCATTGCTGAGCTGGCAGATTCCCCCAGCGACTAGCAGCGCGACGCATGTGTGAACTGCAGCAGCTCTGCTGAACACAGGAATAACCTGAAGCCCAGCTGTGAGGCACAGACCCAGGGTGTCCAGCGGTGACACCCCGTCTACATTTCCACGAGTACCTCCAGACCGGTGTTTATGGCTCACCTGCGACCATGGCATTCATTCCAGAGAAATCACAGCTTGTGCCTCATCCCCGGGCTCAGGGGGCATGAGAGGGCCATGCTGTTTCAGCTAGAGAATCAGAGATGAAAGGCACCTCTCCACCCTGAGTGCGCTCCTAGCCCCGTCCACGTTCACCCTTCACAGAACCCCGTGTTGCTCCCATCTGAGACTGCCAGCTTTGGAGGTTCAGTCTCCAAGCCTAAGGAAAGCGGGGGCTGGAGGAATCTTGGAGGGAGTCCAGGACTGCCTGCGAAGCCAACTCAAATAATCCAAGCACGCAAAAATGTGCTTGGACCTGAGTGGCTGTCTAGACGGTCATGACTACACGCAAGTAGCGTATGACCTTGCACTTCATTTGGCTCACGCTGAGCTTGCACAGAGGCACGCGTCAGTGGGTGTCTTAGCTCACGTTCCCCCAGAAAGAGACCCAGAATGGAGGATTTCAGGGCAATCCTGCAGACCAGGTAGGGAAATGGGAGCATGCGATGGAGGAGGGAAAGGAAGAACGGGAGGCAGGGGGTGCTGTTCAGCTAGTAACTGGCCTAGGCAGGCAAAACACAATCCACTGGGGTCACTGTAGAAACCTCCCAGAAGCACACCCTAACAAGAGACACGCAAGGCAGTACACTCATCCTGAGACTCACGGCTGTCACTGGCCAAGGACACATTCAGCAGGCAGGTGTGCAGGGTCAGTGTCCATCCCCGCAAGCAGGTGGTAACGGGTGTGCAGAGGAAGTGACCTTCCGCACACGGAGCAAAAGCCCGGGCGCTGCTAGCAAGTCAGAGCACAAGGCTCCCTGGGTCCAGAATGCTGACCTTTGAGGCAGAGCCCTAGATTTTTCAATGATAGTTATGAAGATGTAGAAGTTAAGAATTGAGTCAGATAATTTCTCTTGCCATGAGTCCCTTCTAAAGAATAACCACATCTATTAGGCATTTGCTGTATGCCAGGCACTCGTATGATCTCAGGTCATCCTTGTAACTGCTCTAGGGAGTGAGACCTGGTAAGGTTGTCACTTAATTTTTGGTACCACGTGGTGTGAATAAAGTAGCTAAAGTGCACAGAGTGTAGGAACTTGCCCCAGATTACACTGAAGAAAGAACGAAGCCAAGGTTGGGACCAGGCCACCTGGCTCCAGTGCCCAGCCACTGTGCTTCCTGCTGTCCTCCTCACATGGCCTGTGTCGGGGATTCCATGGTCAGGGTGGCTGGTGAGTTGTCAGAACTGTGTATTAATAAGTCCTGTGGTCCTTACGTTGAGGGGTTGCTTGCTTAGTTGCCCCTTGCTGATTTCAGGCTGAACTTGGGATTACAGGCCTACATCAACACTCCCAGTTTTGGTGGCCAGCATGGCGTGCCCAGGGTTTGGGGCCTGGTATGGCATGTGGTAGTGGGAATCAAACTGTGGTCCTTGTGCTTGCCAGGCAGGCACTTAGACCGCCAAGCTATCTCCCCAGCCTGCAACACTTACAACTTAAAAGAGAGGTATATTTTCGTTCACAGTTTGTAGAAGGTTCATTCTATAGACAGAAAGCCCTAGGCAAAGTGGCCTGGGAAAGGCCTGGGTAGAAGAAAGCTTCTTAGATCATGGCAGCCAGGGAGCAGAGAGGAGGGAAGTGATAGGGAGATAGTCCCTCGAGGTTACGCCCAGTCACCTTCCTATGGCCACCAGACCCCACAGACAGTCAGCTATGTCACTCCCTTGATTCAAGCACCTTCCAAAGACCCTAGCTAAGTGCAAGAGGCCTTGGGGGACTTGTTCCCTCTGAGCCATAACTTCTTCTGACCCAGAAAAGGCTCGTGCATATTTCCTTTTGTAAAATGCGCTTAATCCATCTCTACAGTCTCAACAGTTCTAGCAGTGAGGAAAAGTCAAAGCCCAAAGTCCCCACAGAGTCTCAAGGCAAATTTGTAGCTGTGAGCTCCTATAAAAATTAAAAAGCAAGCTAAGCACTGCTGACATACAACAGCACAGGGTAAACATTCCCACTTCAGAGGGAGAAATGGGGGCCAGAAAGGAACGGTACCAAAGCAGGACTGACTCAGCAGGGCGAACAGCAAACCCCACAGCTCCATGTCCAGCACCCAGGCCACACTGTGGTGAGACATTACTGTGCCCCTATGATGCTGCAGTTGTGGCCCTCATGGTCTCTCTCAAGGAGGCTTTGCTTATGTCCTGTGACATTCCTCACAGACATTCCATGTTCTCGGTTTTTCCAGTTTCCTTGGGCCTCCACTGCGTGTTTGGCTTCACTCTCAGTGCTTCACACACTTCCCCCTCAGAGGCTCACCACCTTGGCCTTGAAGGCCTTCTTCTGAAATCTTGGTGGAAGTCTTGCTGACCCCACAGCTCTTTCATTTTGCATGTCCATTAGACCAGCACCATGTGGATGACAGTAAGACCTGATGCCAACTTGTGCAGCAGCCAGGCCCCCTTGAATCATAGATGCAGAAGTTTCTAAGTGCTTGGATGGCTAAGCTCGTAGAAACCCCTTCAGGCCGGCACTGAACGAGCTGGGCCCCCTTAGGCTCTCTTCTTGAAGCAGCCTTTTGCTTGTGTATGCCTGAGCCTGAGGAGGGCGGGGTTCCCCAGATATCCTTCCTGCTGTGCTGTGATAAAGTACTTGGCTTCTGTCTATTGCAAACCATTTTAGCAACCAAGCAGTTTCACCTCTACTATAGGCCCCACTCTTACTGGTGCTTCCTTCCTGGCCAGCAGCAGAAACTTTCAAATTACCCCTGTTTATTGATCTTGCTTCTTGTGACAGGTTTGGCTAAAAGCTCCCAATTGTACTCACTCCACAACTTCAACACTGGGTTTCCATGAACATTTCTTTATGAGTTTAGTTAGTCCACCACCCTTAATCTTAGTCTCCACAAAGACTCAGGACTTGAGCAAGACCTAGACAAATTTTTCTGCCTGAACATAGAATGCACGGCCTGGAATCCAGCTGCGAAGAGCACCTTCGTTTCCTGTTGAGCCACCCTGCACCCAGTCTTCGTTATGTGTCTGTTCATCATATTCTGGTCTTCTGTGCCCTGACCTGACTCTCCCATCAGCTTGGACTGCAGTATTCGAGGACTTCTCTAGTCAGCATCTCCGCACCTTCCCAAATTCCCTCCTGGAACCACTTCCCAAGGCTTCTGAGCCACAAGGCCAGGTAGTTAGTAGCCATGACCCCACTTCTCTGGTCCTTAGTCACTCAATCGATCTTAGTCACTTTCCTGGACAATGGGATATCATGCCCCATGTAAACAATTTCAAGGAGGGGAGGTTTATTTTGGCCCACAGTTTTTAGAAGTTTCAGTTCATAGGCGGCCAATTCCAGGCAAAAGTGGTGTGGGGGACGGGCCTGCAGGGAAGGCAGCCACTCACTTCGGGCAGCCTGAAGGCAGAGAAGGGGACAGCAGAAAGGGCCCCAAGCGCTTCAAGGCTGTAACCAGTGCTTCTTCTCTTCCCACCAGACCTTACCTCCTACAGCTCTATCACCCACTTAGTTCAGTCACCTCCCGAAGCCCTGCCTGTGAGCACCTGGGACCTTCAGGAACATCTAGGTCTAAGCCATAAGCGGGGACATGGGGGAAGTGGAGATGGCACGGGTTAAAGGCTCCTGTCTAGGTCTAAGCCATA
>NW_004524580.1:33100519-33187660 GCF_000260255.1 Octodon degus | reverse complement strand
GCGCTCGGAGCCCCTCTCCGGGCTCCGCTCACCTTGACCTCAGTTTCCTCCCCTGCAGAGAAGAGCTAGCACCCTGCCTCCATGACTGCTGGGGTGCTGGGTAAGACCCCAGGCCTGGAACAGATCTGCAGCTACCTCCTCCTGCCCTGCCTCCTCCTCCCCCCACTCGGCCCCCTCAAGGGCAGAGGAGGGCCAGGGCAGAGTAGACAGAAAGGGAAGGAACCTCAACACCAGGTGGGCCCCCAGCCTCTGAGCCCCTATGCGGTAGGAAGTGTCGCTGGGCAGCAGGCGACAGCACACGTGTCACTTGGGGGGGGGCTCCACCCAGATGGTTCCCTATCCACCTTCTTTTCTCTCCTTTTACAAAATAAAAGCAGAATCAGTAAAAGCTGACCAACCATTTCATTTTTCAGGCTACTTTTCCTTGGAGTGGCTGACTGTTTTAGAGGCTCCGCCAGAGGTGTGGAGTGTGCCTGTGGCGCTGAAGCACACCTGTGTGTACACAGTGTGCACAGCAGGTGTGTGTGGAGGGGGGTTGGTCTGTTTTCTTTTGTTTATCTGAGACCCATGGTTTGGAACACAAAGCAACGCATCACGCTTCCTTTGGGGAGCAGATTCTCTTCCTAATTATGTTTTGCTCAGGCTCATATTAAAATGCATTGGCTTCCTCTGACAACAAGTGTAATAATAACAGGAAGTGGCCCCGAATCCCCCAGTAATAGAAACAGACACGGCCCGCTTCCCGGCCGGCTCGGGAGAGCCTTCCGTTCCAAGTCCACCTCCTCTGTGCCCTGCTGCAGAGACCACGCTGAACTCCGGACACTGCACATGTGCCCGAGCAGGCCAGCGAGGGCCTGGAAAGGCCACTTTTTCCTTTCATTAAAGTTTTACAAAGACTACACACCAAAAATTAGAAGAAAAAGAGAAGACTCAGGTCAGTTTCTCTGTGAAGATCCGTCTTCTACCCAATATGATTCTGTCCAGAGAAGGGCCGAGGCACACGAACACACTCCCATTGGTTAGATTAGGCACAGAAGGCTCCAAGTCCTCCTGAAGAAAACTTTGCAAATCTGCCTGCCCCCATCAGGCCCACTTGAGGGTGGGCCTTGTTTGCTTAGCAACTTTAGAATTGGGATCCAAATAGACACCTCCAAAACTTTAGTCCTTGGGGCAACGCTCCCCATGGGCGAGAGCTGCCCCTGGCCTGTGTATGGGTGAGTGCTGCCCCTGGCCTGCAGGCTTAAGAGAAGCACCTCCTTCCAGACGGCTTCTAATAACGCATATCTGTTCATCCACTTAGAGAATTAAAGGAGAACCCTGGAAGGTAGAATACCCGCACCATTGCAGGCTGATAACCACCTCCATAACCTCCCCTGGAGGGGCACATTCAGGACACTGAAAATGGCCTCTCCATTCCAGAGCTCCTTCCTCCCTGCCCTGCCCTGCCCTGCCCTGCCCTGCCCTGCCCTGCCCTACCATGCCCTCAGGGAAGTCTGCGTTTGCATTTCTAGGGTAGGATGGAACCCTGGGCCAGTTCCCTTCCTGTCACACAGCCCTGTGGTTAAAGAGATCAAAAGCAGCAGTGGGCTCTTCAGAGACTTAAATCTGGAAAGTGGAAGACGCATTGTAAATCCACCAGGGACTCAGTGTAAATGAGTGAAGGGTTTAGCTATGGGACTGTTTCAAATTCACATCAGTGAAGCCCTAGATTCTACTGTTTGGCCAGGGATGGGAAGTCAAGGCCACAGAGAGGGCTCAGGGAAAGCCCTGTGAGCATCTCTGGGCCCAGCCTGATCCGTAGGCAGGGTGACAGGGAAAACAGTACTCAAGGAGTAAGTCTGATTAATGACAACCACTCACAGGGTCACACTCAGCTGAGGAAGCCCAGCTAAGCCCAAAACAGTCAGCCAGGGACACAAAGGCTTTTTATTAGGTGAGACATCTGTTCCTCTCTCTGTTGCCAATTAGGCCTCAGGAGAGTCATGCAGGGACAGAGAAAGGGGACATTAACACCTCCGTGCTAACTGTAAATCAGGGCTGAGGGTTATCCTGAGCTTCTGAGAAAACAGCTCCCTCTGTTCCCTGCAGGTGGCACAGCCAGGAGGCTGTCCAGTCACCAGCCCCAGGGCCCAGGGCCCAGGGAGCCGGGAAAGCCCGCCATGGCTTCGTGTCTGCTTCTTTTCTCAGGTAATGTGCACATGGAGGAGAGTGTAGGATGTCACAGGTAACCATTGGGAAGGGAATAAAGATGAGCCACAGTGTCATACTCTGACTCTAGCTCATTTTCTCTTTCTCCATACGCACCTTTTATTTCCACAGAATTGAAGCCATGTCGTTAGCCACTTGCCAACCTTTATTTTGCGCCATTTCCACCACAGGAGCCTTGGGATTCTCCAAGATCTCCAGGCCGGTTCTGACTGCGTGATCTCTGCAGCGGAAGTTGTCTCCGGAGGCGTGTTCCGGCTGCGCTCCATCCAGCACCATGCGTGCTCACTGCGCTCAGTGGGTGCCACCCCGGGAGGCCCTCCTGACCGCCGAAGCCGAAGTGCCTCTTCCTACTGCTGGTCTCCTGCTGGTGCGACCGCACCATCCTACAAGTACCTGTTGTGGGCTTACCAGGGCTTCAGCTGTGAAGGCGCTGAATTTGTTTTCTCAGCCCTGAAGCCTCCCAACCTAGAACGGTGCTCGATGAACGCTCACCACCTGAGGGAACACATTTGGGTGTAACTTGCTTTTGCCCCTCCTTTAAAAGCCGCATACAGCGCCTTCAGGATCATTAAATAGTCCTAGCAAACTTACATTTTTCAGACGACATCGCATTTCCACGCTACAGTAATTTTATAATAAGCTTAATCAGCACCCTATGATTGTGCACTAAGGTGGAGGTAACCCCACCCCCAGCCTCCTCCCCATCTTCCCCCCCTTAAAACATATACAGCACATTGAAAGTATTTGTCTGCTTTATTTATAACTGAGCAAGTCTTGCCCTTAAAAACTTATTTGAAGATTTAACTCGGAGAAACAGTCATTAGTAAGCCCTTGAGCCCAGAGCAATCTGAACTCCTCTGATGGAGAAGCTGAGGAAGGTGAGGTCACCTCCCGGCCTGCAGAAGGAGCCGCAGCAGCCGCAGTGGTCGGTCACAACAGTCCCATCAGTGTGGTTTTACCTGAGTCCTTCGGGCCTGCAGAGGAGGAGAACGTGTGCAGAGATACGTGCAAAGGATGGCCAAAATACACAGTCGCTGTCTAGATATGGTAAACGGATCCAGTGAGGGACATACTGCCTTGATGCCCTCAGGAAATGGCCCGCTGGCTTCAAACGCACTCATCCTGTCGTCCTTGCCAGTGGAAGACCTCTTTCGTTTGTATCTGGGTGTCCATGTGCCGGGCTCTTGGAAGGTAATTGGATTAGGAGATGGGGTCTGCCTGCAAGAGGCGGGCTACTATGCATGTGACCTGAAAGGGTTTCTCCCCGTCCTAGCACCCCCCGCCACTTCCTGTCCTCCATGCTCTGAGCACTTCTCTGCCACGCCCCTCTGCTTGCCACCCTGCCTTAGAGCCAGCCGACTATGGACTGAGACCTGTACAAAGGATGAGCCAAAGATGAACATTTTCTCCCTTAGGTGGCTAGTGCTGGGTGTCATGTCCCAGAGATGAAGAAAGTGACAAGGCGGTCTAGATGTAGGTGCAGTTGGTTGACACCTATCTTACGTCCTGCACTGCAAGATTACTTGACCATTCTTATAGGCCGTCACGGGCATCTGTCCATAAAGGCCCTTTCAAGAGGTCTGTCCAGTGCAGTCCTGTCCATTTGTTTTCCTGCAAGATCTGGAGAACCCAGGGGCATCTCTGGGTTCTCTAGATCTTGCAGGAAAACAAATGCTCCCCAAGGGCTTCTATACCCACAGAACACGGAACCCCGTATTCCAGACATTCTGCTGAAACTTGGAGGCAGGCTGGTTCCCTAGGCTGTGCCATGGTGCCTCTGGTCTCCACCCCTTTGGGACACTGAGACCCCCCTTCCATATACGTCCAGTCAGCAGGGTCTGGCAGGCGGTGGCGCCTCATCTTTGGAGCTGGGCTGCAGCCCCTGGGTGGTGCTGCCTTCTATTAGAGCTTGTGCTAATTCCTATCCAAGTTTCCAAAGCCTTCACTCTCAAAACAGCCCTTCCAGAAACCATGGTTTGTGGCCTAAACAGTGTGTTCCACACCCTGCAGCAAAACGTCGGGGCCTATTAAAACATGGGTGTGCGCGGTTTCCGCGTTTTTCCACCGGCAGTTGATCCACCTGGGCGGAGGGGTGGCACAAGACCTTCAACCTCGTAATTACCGGCTTCTGGCCCCCGTGCTGCAGGCCAAAAAGACGGAAGAGGCTCGTGCCACAGTCCCTGGAAGCTAGGCCATAATTATAGCTCAGTTCACCAGCATCATTCCGCACAAGAAAGTTGCCCAATAAGAAATAAGGACAAAGTGACAAAGACCAAGGACAAGTGGCTCTTTACCACTGAGCAGTCATTCGTGCATTCAACAAATGCTTGTTCTCTACTTTCTATGAGCCAGACCGTGCCTCAGGTTCTGGCTTAGGCCGAATCACTGTCCACAGAGGTAGCGTACACCCTGGATGCTTGCGGTGAAGGAGACACATGGGTATGGCTCCCCCGCAGACAGCCCTTCGCCCGCAGCCTGTGTGAACAAAAGGGACTGTGATGCACCGGCCGTGTCTCCTACACAGTGACCATGCTGGCATCCTGGGAAAGCTGCGAACGTTGGTAGATCCAGAGACAGAAGGGAAACAGTCCTGCGGAACAGAAATGGTATGGTTGGAGGTATCAGGGACGGTGCACCGAGTGCACACTGCCACGTGACTTCAGCACTGAGGCTGCTACAGAGCAAACCCTTAAAAATCACCATATCGCATGGCTCCTTCAGTCACAGACTCAAAATAAAATAGTTCCTGGTATTGGCTGTGTTCCAGGTCCTGCTGTAAAACATGACTTAGTAGTGAACAGATCAGAAATGGGCCCTAACCTCATAATCCACTGGGAAAGACACATTAATCTTCCTACGAATGATGCACAACTCAAGAGTCAAGTTCCAGGTCTTAAGAAAGCATATTTATAGCTGAGTGACAAAGTGACTTTTCTGACAGGAAAGGGTGGAAAGAATGGGAATAAAATCATGAGAGAGGAAAATGCATTTGGGTTACTTATAAAATCCAGTTTCTATAGCAAAAATAAAGCAGATACATCCTTGAAGAAAGTGGGCAGGTCAACAGATGGAGTGCAGTGTCTTCCTCCTTCCAGAAAATGGGCCCCCAGGAAACAGGCGGCCTCCGCCTCTGCAGCCAGGGGGCCTTACTGCTCTGGAGGAACCTGTGGCCCTGGGGGAGAACTGCCGAGTACTAGGGAACTGATTTGGAAGGAATCTTGTCTCTGATTTCATGCCCGCATGGGCAAATATCAGCCTCCCTTGAGAGTTTCGGAAGGCCACAGCAGGGATGTCTCACAAACAATCTTTGTAAGGAAGGAACGTCTTCCACTGATCGGCCAGGGAGCTGGAGAGAGGCTTTGAGGTGCTGGTGCATGAGGTACAGCCTGGGCTGATGGGTTAGGTTAGAGCTCTCCGAAGATAACTGAGGTGTGACCCAGAAGCCAAGAGAATCCGCCTCAAGCTACATATCTGGGCAGACTGGCCTCAAAGTGCAGCTCCGCTCAGGAGAAGTGGGGAAGATGCTCTACAGTAAACACAAGTGTAGTGGAAGACAGCTGCAGTTGGGCAGGCCAAGTCCTCCCTGAGGAGGAGCGGCAGAGCCTGGAGCACCAGAGTCAGTCGGGATGAGGGCGGACTCCAAGCACCTGCCCTTCTTCCATGGTCCAGGAGATGCTGATGGTCACAGCCACAGCTCCTGCATGGATGTCAAGGCCTTTCAGGGGCTGGCTTTGAATCCCTCCTTTCTACTGCTTTGTCCTGGGTTAGCTTCCCATCACATCTGACCAGCCTGGAACACAGACGTCTATTTCTAGAACATCCCGTATGTCAGGCTTTCTCCACGTGTGCATTTACTTTGCTCCTCCCAGCCTCAATTCCTCATCTATCTCATGAAAGTCTCCAAAGATGAGCTTAAACACTGCTTTTCCATCACCCTTGGTCTGACCTCCCAATCCAGAACTAAAGTTTAATTGTAATCAATGTTCTGCACACCAACCCTTCATAGTAGATTATCCTCTCCCTAAAGACTGGGATCTGTTCATTCAGGCATTTGATCAATAAACATTTATGAGTTAGCACTGGTCACAAGGGCCTGGACCTGCCAGCAGCTGAGGTCATGGTGGGGAAGGACATAAGCTTCATAGCTTCCAGAGGCTGACGGTCCAGGAGAAAGGAGTAAACAGGCGACGTTGGTGCAATGTGGTGAATTCTAGTGGCGCATTTTGGGGGCCCTTGGGAAAAACACTTGACAGTCAGTGTTGACTGGCCCAGAAGAAGTTGGTGACAGGTGGAAGAGGTTCACAAAAGTGTGACAAGAGAATACAGTCAGGAAAGTAAAAGGAGCAGAGTGAACAACAGGCCAGCGGGAGAGAGAGTGTAAGACTAACAGTTGAAGCTGAGGAGAGTTCGGACAAGGAATGACGCCGGGGTAGCTGGGACTCCTTTACAATCATCCCAGAATAACTTAGGTAGCAGCCTCAGTCAATTAGGAGATTAGAACTACCTGGTGTGTTGAACAGGGGAAGCAGAGGCAATAAACTGAGGGCTGGCAAACTACATCAGAAGATGCAGACTTTTCCCGAGCAGGAAAGTGCAAACGTGAGACTCCCCATGCCGTTAGCTGAGCCCTTGCCATTTCTAAATCCAAGTCCAAGGAGAAAAATTATCCACAAATAATTTTCTGTGGAGCTGACTGCACACAAACAGTGCCACCACGGAGCACTGAGCCTGGAGCATATTTTCTACCTAAAGCTGTATTCCAGATTCAGGATTGGGCATCTGTCAAGCCAAGCCTCAAGGAAATTCATCCAATGTTCCCAATTGCAATGAAACCCCAAACCTAAAAAGGGCAATTTGTGCAGTGACATTATGGTTTCAGGATGGAAGGCTCCGCCCAGCTGTGGTCAGGGTCCTCCCAGCGCTCCTGAAGCCACGAGTCACAGAAATGTGCTCTCTTGCATCATCCCATAAGGTTGATCCTGCGATGTGTCCAACAGGAGAGTCTTAAGCACCTCCATAGCAAGCAGGAGCTAAATTTAGACATGAGCTTGTATAGGGTGGTTTGCAAAATAGGAAACAACCGTTGCTTATGTGTGCTTTCAAGGCTTAGGAGAGAGCTGGAGTGGACTCTGTTCTGACCCTTTTTGTTCTTGCTTTGATTCTCTAAGAATCAAGTGGTAAGAAAATATACTCAGAGACATCAGCAGAGAGCTCAGTTCTCCCTTATCACTATGAAGGGAAACAGAAGGTCAAGAATTGATGGCAAAAATCATGAAACTCCTACAGTTTGAGTCATTAAAATTTTGTAAGGTTTTGATTCTTTGAAGGAGGACTTCTGACAACACTGTCATTTGCACTTTTGCAGTCAACCTCCTCATTGCTCCTCTAACTCTCCTTAGCCTGCATCCTGTTCCCAAGGGCCTATTCTGTGTCCAGTGCTAGCCATACCATCCGGCACCCAGCCCGTTACGCCTGCGGCCAGTTGGACCAATGGCTTCCACAATCAAATGTGAATTCCCCACTTTTGAGCTCCAGCTCCCTCTTTCCAGCGACCTACTCACGGGTGTCTGAGGAGCCCCGGAGGATGCACTGTGTATGTCATCATGCCAAGATCTGCCATTAGAGCAGGCAAAGGCCAATTCCCCACCGCTTTGGCATTGGGCTTTTCCACATGACTGATTCTAGGCAATGGAGTATTATTGGCTGTGAAATAAGGAGGTGAAAATGATCCTGGGTGATCGGGCCTGGCCTCCTGCTGGTGGCTCCTGGTCTCCCAATAAGATGTCATGGGCAGATGTGAGCCTCAGCTGCAGCAGGAGCCACCCGGCAAAGCCCAACCACCGCCACACCAGGCCAGCAACACCCCAGCTGACTCACGCCTGAGCAAATTAAGCATTTGTATTGTTGTAAGTGTGGCATTTTGTTACTATTCACACTGACGCATTATTAGGGCAGCAGCAGCCGAGCAAGTGCTAGTGGAGGTCTCAGGAGGATTTAGCTTGAATATTCCACATTCACCACTGAATGCACCTCTCGCCCTCTAGGAGCTGTGGAGCACTGTTGCTTCCCCCCGTGTTCCATTCCTTTAATATTCTGTCCTTCTCTTCGTTCAGCTGTATAGTGTTACAGCTGTGTCTAGATGCCCCCCTCCCCCAAGGCCTCACGCGGCCGTGGAACAAGAGCAGCCATGGGGCAGGCTTCTAGAGTTTCTGATTGATCCATGGTCCGATGCTGGGCTCTGGGTGTGAGGGCTACCCCCGCCCTGGCCGGCAGCCTGCATAGGACAGGAGGGAGGGCACAGGCCTGCTCTCGCTGCTCCGCCCCTTTGCTCTTGGTGCTTTTGCTGTTTCCACCGCCATGAGCGGCTGCCCTCTGCCACGTGCCGCCCCCCCTGCCCTGGAGCCAGCCGAGTATGAGCAGAAACCTCACAAACCGTGAGCTAAATAAACTTTCCTTCCTTAATTCTGGCATCAGGTATTTTGCCTGAACAATAAGACAAAAGCAACCAAGCCATGTCAGTAGCGGCTGTAACTATAGACACAGCTATGGCAGAGCTGTGACAACAAACTTATCACCGGGACTAGGCCCCGAGAACAGACCCTGAAACAATAGATCTGCAAACAACCACTCTGCTCCGCCTTTTAACTCTGCCTAGTCACTTCTCAAGCACGCTGCCGCTCACATGCTGTCGAGTGCATTTACAGCAAAGGAAAGCACAACTTTTTCTTTTCCTAGGGAAGCTGGGTTCCGGCAGCCGGAGACGCTTTTGTTTTTATCTACCGTGCAATGACATCTTGAAGGCAGCGCGAAATATTCACTAGAGTCATGCAATCTTCAGAATGGATGCCAAGAAAGAGTAGCTAACTTGTGACCCCTAAAAGTAAGGAAGAGAGGGAAGGGCCCCCGGAGGTGTGTGGGCACTCGGGGGACAGAGCGCGGCGTGGGGGAGGGGCTTGGGAGCAAAGGGGAGGAGAAGCAGGAGCCACCTAAGGGACGATCAGGATCGGAGGGCGATCAGGAGGGCTACGCAACACAAGTACCCATCTCTATTATTCTTACGGAAATCTTCCAGAAACTGTTTTTCTTCCTAATGCAGTATGAAGTAGACTTTCTTTTTAGAGAATAGAAAGGGGTACTCAGTTGGTTAATAAACTGAGTAAGTTTGCTCTCATGGAAGAAAGCGAGGTGGGTCCTGCCAAGGCACCGGGTGCTTCCCGCGCAACTTCCAACACAGGAACTTGTTTAGACTTTCATTCCCTGGAAAGGAACCATCTTGAGCTCTGGGAGTTCCTTAGCATGACAGACTTCTCAGGCACTTTTCTCTTTCTGCCTAGATGACTATGTCTCTCTGCTCACTTCCTAGTTTTATCTGTCGAATATCTCATATTTCTGGCAAATTTATATTTATTCTGTAGGCTTAGTTCAGTGACTGAGCTCCCCAAAATGTTGGCATCCCCTGAAAAGGTCCCAGGCAGATGTTTTTAATATGTTATTTTTAAGAAAATACTTCCGAACTTCAGTTTCCAACCAACATGGAACAAGAGTCTGCTTTGAACTTCTCATCTGAAGTAACTAAAATAGATGGTGTGCAGACAATTTCAACACAGTGGAATCAAGCGATGAAGAGCAGTGCTTCTTGAGGAAACCAACCCGGACCTTTCAGCCCTACGTTTTCCTACTTCCTTGAGCGTTTCCAGGTAGCAGCCTGGACGGGAGCCCAGGCAGAGCCCCGGAGGCTGCAGGAGTTGAGGAGCCAGAGCTGAAATTCTGGAAAGCTAAGGGTGCTTGGGCTCCCAAGGCAGAGGCCTGGAACAAGAAAGCTGCACAGAGCAAAACTACAGAGAGTTCTCTTCCTTCAGGGTTGAGCAGAGTGCTTATACACTTCCACGTGTAAAGAAAGGACTCAAGGTTGGGGTAGAATATATTTGAGGGAATAGTCCCCAGTATTCCCTCAAGGCTGGGAATGTCCTACGAGACAGACTCAGCAACTTCATGGCACATGGGTTGTTCAGCAGGGTGCCCGGAAGGGTCTCCCTCCGCACTGTGGAGCTCTTATTCTTAGCTTAAGCGTTGTTCTGCCCACAGGAAGCAAATCTTAAAAGCAGAATCCAGGAAAATCAAATGGTTTCCAAGCACCCTAAGTGAACTGAAAGAAAAATACTTTGAAGATAACATTATGTGCTATTGATATATTAACTAGGCATATTCTTCCATTGCTTTGTTATGAAATTTTGTATTTTTTTATAAAATTAAAGAAAGAAAAAGCATGCTTATGGGGTAAAATACATAGTAGTCAAAAGCTAAGCCTTGCAATATCTAACAACCAGTTAAAAAGTGCAAGATATGACATAAAAAGCAGGAAAACAAGCTCAAAAGAAAGAGAAAATCAACAAATTTCAACCAACCTCCAAACAACAGACATACAAGGACATTAAAAATTATTTTAATTATAACATATCGATATCTGCATCTATGTGTTAAGGGAGAAATGAATATAATAAATGAAGACAAGAAGATATAAAAAGACAAAATGGAGCTCCTAGAGGTAAAATCCACAATAACTGAGTTAGGCATTTGTAGATTTTAATGAGCAACACAGCATACACTCCAGAAAGAAGGACTAGTGAACTTGCTCAAGTGGCAATAAAAGCCATTAAAATGAATCAGTGATATCTAGCACTTTTTTAAGAAAAATGCAGAGTGACAACTAACAATAAGACACCATCCAGACGCTGGACATACGTGCAGTCAGAGCGTCATATGGCAGTAGAAGGTGTAGAAAGTCATGGCTGTGACATTTCCAATCTCTTAAAAACTGTATACGCACAGACCTAAGATGATTTAAATACTCTGCATACATGAAACATGAGGAGAACCACAGACACTTCTGAAGATCAACAATAAACAGAAAACTTTTCAAGCCTCCAGAGAAAAGAAGCGTTACATTTACAGAAATAGTGACAAGAGCGACAGCGGATTCCTTGTTGAGAACAATTTAAACAAAAAGACGGGGAACAACATGTTTACTGAAAACAAAAACAGACTACCAACATTTTACACTAGGTGAAAAGGCCTTTCCATGCAAAGGGGAAATGAAAACTGCTTCAGCCATAAAAAAAGACGAAAGCGTTCATCCTCAAAAATGACCTTGAGAGGGAGGAAATAATGCTCCAAGGACAAACTGCTTCGCAGTAGAATTAAAATCATAGGAAATGGCAATGACACGGAAATATTATTTCAAAAACCTGAATTGGCAAAGTTGACCTAAGAAGAATGGCCTAATAATTACAAAAAAAATCAAACTTGAATAAAAATCTCACACAAAAAAAATGCCTCAGGATTATTTTGGGTAAAAATTTACCAGTGGAGAACGCAAAGACCCTAGAACATGGAATGACTTTGAGGACAATAAACTAAATTTTGAAGACTAGCACGACCTGATTTCAAGATTGTATGAAGCTAACGCTATCGGGACCACACGGTGCCACTGCAGACAGACAAAAGGCCAGCAGCGCAGCACAGAGTTCAGAAATCGAAACACAGTACATCGAGAATTGATTTCTGAAAGCGGTATCAAGGACATTCAGTGGCGAAAGAAATAATCTTTTCAAGACATGATGCTAGGGTAGCTGTGGGACGAGAAGGGGAGGCAAAGAGAGGGAAGAAGCTCGGAAGAAAAGAGAAAGCTGTGGGTCATAACTTGTGTGATACACAACAGTACATAAGAAATCACTGTGACCTCGAGTTAGGCACAGGTTTATTGTGTAGGATACCAGGCACTCAATCCATAAAATAAAAAAAAATTAATGAACTTTACCAAAGTTACAAATTACAAATGTAACTTTACCAAACTTACAAATGTCAGCCCTCTGAAAGACACTGTTAAGAAAGAGACAAGGCCCAGACTCAGAGGCCACTAACTGCATAACTGGTGAAGAATTTATGTCCATAATTGGAATTCTCAAAACTCAGCACAAAAACTAAATAGCCCATTAAAAACAGAAAAAAGTTGAATTAGCATTTCCTAAAGAAGCTGAGATTGCAAAGAAACACCTGAACAGAAGCCAATTAGAACTAGAAACTGCTCGTATCAAATTTTGATGAGAACGTGACAGACCTCTGATCAGCTGCTGGTGGGAATGTGGACGTGTATGACTACCTTGGGATGTACTTCGCAGCAGTTCTGTCTCTAACCCCGACTTGAGTGCTCAGCAGCAGGTGAATGTAGAAGAAAGGTGGTGCGTGCATGAAAAGAACACCTCGCAGCGATAAAAAGATATTCACAACACGAGATACACTGAAAAAATCCAGGCCAGCAAAGAGAATATACTGTGCTTCCATCTGTATCAGAATCTCGAAGACGTAGAGCACTCTACAGAGAGAGCAAATCAGTAGCTTCCAGGCGGTGGAGGACCCAGGCGGTGCTTGGGCGACCGCGGGCACGAGCACGGGAGGCGGAGCGCGAGAGGGAGATTCGCCGCTGCGGAGCCTCCTTTGCAAACTCAGTGCTTCGCCAGGGCTGCTTGTAACTCAGGCCGTCAAGTCGTCAGGCTGCTCTACACAGCTTTCAGAATTGCTCTCCGACACAAGCAGACCTCAGGGTCCCTAGAGAGGCACTGGCCCAGGATGTCTCTGGTAGCCCCACAGAGAAAAGAGTGTTGTAATGCTCCTCCCAGAACTCTCTAAGGGCTAAATCTGCACCTGAGACCATGTAGATGCACAAGCAGCCGGCATCTGGGTCGCAACTCAAGACTTCACTTGTAAGGTAGAACCACAATTCCAGTCATAACCCAAGTTGTCCATACGTCAGACTGCTGCTAATGCGAGGGCCCGTGCATTTTGATTGAGCTGACAGCTTTATAGGTGTATTTATGGATCAAAGTTTCTTTAATTGCACATTTTATATATTTTCAGTTTAATATACATGAATATACTAGAGCAACTTAGAATAGCAGAGCTCAGATTTTAAATGGTGAGCTACTACATAAAAGTCCAAAATAGTTTTGTCATGTTAATGAAAATTCATTTACAGTTGCCCTTTATTTGAGGCATGTTCCACATTCAGTTCATTTACTTTATACTATTTTACTTTAAAAATTGCATTGTTCTAAATAAATTTGTGTATCTACTGATTTGGAGAGTTATTACCCGTGGTGTGTTTTTGAGTAATAGAAAACAAGTTGCAGATAAAATACGTGGCCCAACATCACTTTTCATTAATAAACATAGTGAGAAAATATGTCTATTTACTCCTCTATGCTTATGTGTTTGGACGCAGAGAAGGGTGGTCAGGACAGCTGTAAGCATTCAATCGTTCTGAATGTCTGCTTAGGGGACGCATGTTACCCAAACGCTAAAACTGGGCACTTTCAACTTGGAAAATGCGCGTCTGGGAGTTTTTAATGAATCCTTTTGTCGCCCTTGTTTCTCAAAATTATTTCGCCATGGTACGCGCAGCACTGCCTGTGCTATCCTACACGAGCTCCTTGAACACGTGGGGAAGATCACCAAGCATCGGCTGAGTCAGATTCCTGGCGACGGCGGTGTTTGCTCCGCTTTGGTTTTCTGAAGTCCTCCCGGTGGCTTCCCTAACCCTCTCTCAACTTCAAAAGCCGTGGCAGTTTGAAGCCGAAGGCGTATACGCCGTTGAGCTAGTCCACTTGAGGAGGCCACTTAGTGCAAACGTTTCAAAGGGTATTTTAGACGGATGGAAAAAAATTTTTTTTCTCATCCTCTGTTTGAAAAAAGAACTGCGAGAGCGCATTCTTCCGCAAGAGCAGCAGATGTTGGTGCCAGCGCAGCAGAGGGTCTGCGTTAGTCATCGTTCCGTTAATAACAAAGAGCTTGAAAAGACGCTCTCTCCTAGATGCAGCTGCCGGGCCTTGTGATTTTTCACCATGTCAACCCCGAATCAAGAGCAGGAGGCCAAGTGACAGATGGCCCACCGCATCGCACCCCTGAGGCGGCGACACAGGCCTGGCCTCTCTCTGCAGACCAGGCCCGCAGAGCTGCCGGGGGCTGCTGCATGGCCGCAGACTCTTCTTTGTGCCCAGCGCGGCTTCATACTGCTCCTAGGCACCCTTCGCCCCTGCACAAGCGTCAGGAGCGCGCTGCTGTCACCCTCTTCCAGGCGGGACCTCCCACGTGCAGGGAGCCCCTCGTGTGCCTCGTGTCTGCAGGTCAAGCGCCCACTCATCCTTGGCACATCGATACACTTAGCCAAACACGAAGGCACAGCAACTTCTTTACTCAGCAACTGCTAATGAACTCTGAAGTGTCACCGGACAAAGGAAAGTCGAAGGGCTGGTCCTGATCTCTCTCAGAGGATAAAATTTGTTTTTATTCATCTGAGCACAGTTTAGAATCATAGTAGCCACCGCGTGGAGCTTTGGGTGCTTAAGTTATTTTATCAGGAGTTGTTTATTATTATTTTATTTATTTTGCAGTACCGGGGATTAAACTCAGGACCCTGCGCTTGTCAGGCAGGCGCTTAGTCTACTGAGCTATCTCCCCAGCCCTACTTTTAATGGATTCTTTTTTTTTTTTTTTTGTATTTTAGGTAAGGGTCTATAGGGTGTTTAGGTCTTACTACTAGATCAGATTCGTAGTGATCTGCCTCTTTACAGCATCCCAAGAGCTGGGATTACAGGCATGGGCCACCACGCTCAGTCTCAATTGCCATCTCAGAGTGCCCTGGGGGGAGGTGCGGGGTGGCCGGCATGGCAGGCCCAGGGATCGAACCCCTGGCCCCTATGCCTGCTTGCAAGTGCTTTAATCCACTGAGCTATTTGGCCAGCCCTTTCAGGCGCTGTTTAAACCTAAGTGAAAACGTCAGGTTTGTGTTCCTGTACATCAGTGTCTCAAGACAAATAGCTGCCTTTGAGCCGGCAAGTAGTGGGGCCCAATGCCAAGGCATCTGTTCACCATTTTCAAAGTCAGAGTTACTCAGGTATAATTTACTCAGAGCACCGCGGCCCCTCCAAAGGTCATCTTGAGTCTTCCTGTGCATGTTGTTGGGGAGGACGCCAGCAGGACTGGCCCTGTGCACACCCAAGCAGTGGTCCTGGGATGTGTACGTCCACACCTACACCTCAGTGCTGGGCCTGCTTCTAAACAACATCGTCTGAGCTGCAGTGCCACCTATTTTCATTGTTCATGCTCTCGTCTGTGACCCGCTGATCTGTAAGAATTACAGAAACGGAGTCACAAAGCCACAGTGGACAGGGAAGCCTCCGCAGAGGCCAATAGTGATGCGTGGATGAGAGGCAAACGCACTCACATTTAAATGAACATTAGTGGGGCAGCCTTTGAGAACACCATGTTTCAAACCTGTGAACCAAGATGAGTAAGCTTAGGTCAGCCTTTTTCCTCTGAAAAATGTCAAGCCACCGTCCAGTGCCGATGTGCTGGCACTGTGGGGCGCAGCCCTGGAGTACCACCCAAACACCGATGGAGGGAATGCAGGAGTCAGGGAGTGAGAGTGGGTGGTCAGGAGAGATAAATCATCAGCTGGATTCAGGCCATAGTTTAGATAAATCGATACCTTTCTCCTAAAGACCAAGAATCCGGAGGACTCTAGTGGAGTGCTATAAGCAAGAACACCAGGCCCCAGACAGTGGGTGTCACATGGTCAGCCTCGATGCAAAGCATGCTGGGAATTCAGGTTCTTAGTGCCCTAGTCTCATGGGAGGGAAAGTAAAGGAGAGGTTACTGGGGATAAATATTTGGAGAGGGAAACCACAATGTCTACCCTCATTATGCTGTGGGAAGGAAAGGAAAGGAAGGAGAGGGAAGATGGGCTACAGATGTGCCGAGGTTGAGTCCCAGCACCACCACTTCCTGGTTATGTGATCTTGGGAAACTTACTTATGTGTCTTCTCCTCCATTTTCTCCTCTGTGAAGTGTGAATAAGAATAAATATTCTCCAGGGAAGCTGTGAAACAAAATAGGATTCATGCAAAAAGCTAATCTCAAAACATACACACAGTAGTCAAAGGCTCTGTACCATGGCCACTAATACCAGCTCTGCTGCTAATCATCAGCATCATTACTATCTGTGAAAATATTCCTACTTAGATAAGGCGTTCTATAGACAATGACATTTATGGAATGCTATAAATCTCTCTCCTTTTGATCATTTGCCAACAGCGCAGTACCGCCAGCATACAAAGTATCATCCGTAGCCTTGGGATTTCATTCATTCATGCAAGCAGTATGATTTATTGAACACCTGCGACGGGCCAGACAGACACTCTGCTAAGTCCTGAGGACATGGCAGCCAGCGAAGACGGGCCGAATTTCTGTCCACAGAACTGGAATGATCCACTTGATGAGACACACATTGAACACAGTCTCAGACGTGAAGGCATCGCTAAAACTTCTGTTACTGTGAAAGGGGGTTTGCTCTTTTAAGAACATAAATGCTAGATGCGCACACAAGAGAGTCAAGATAGATGTGCAGCTAGTTTCTCTTAGTTCATTGGAAAGAAAAGCGCTAATACTGTTTGGACAAGAGGTTGTGCTTGTATCTTGTATTCTGAGTAACAACTACAAAGACAACAATCTCAATGTGTCAATTATTTAACTCTCCTTCTAACCTGCTTCAAAACTTTGTTTTATGGGTTTCTTTTTTCTCTTTTTAAAAAAAGAACAAATGCTTTAAAAAGCCCAGAGGTTGAGTAATTTTTAGACATCTGTAAAAGTCACTCTGAAACAACTTGAAACTCCTTGCCTGCCTTTGGATCAAGGGCATTCTGGAAATTAATTCCTGTGCCTTGTTAGGAATGTAGTTCTTTGTATGAGAGCTATATTTCCTGCAACTGAAAATCAGTGTAAGCTGTTGGCTGCTCCGCAGCGGAGCAGTGGGCCATCTGAAATCATTTTGTGGTTTGATACTTCATCATTAGCTGGAGGAGTCTCCGCCCCCTCCCCTGCGCCCAACCTCGTGTCACCGCAAATAGCAATTAGTTGAAGTAGGAGAGATTACGGCCAGGTGAACTGTTGGTAGTGAGGGTTTCCCTCCCTCCCTTTTAGCTGTGGTGGGAGGGAGAGTGCAGGAGGGCCAGGAGCGGCAAGCCTTTCCCTTAAGTGTTTTAGGTCTCCAGGCATCCTGGTAACTCAACAGGCATCTGCGGAATCTCAGGACATTAGGACCTTTTGTATTTAACCACCAAGCTCAAACTTCAAGGACATTTGTTGTGAGCAGAAAAAGGAGTTGGGAGTTATTCACTGACAGGCAAAATGACATGCTCCTTTCCAGAGTCAGAAAGAGTTTCATTAGAGAAAAACAAGAACACAACTGAGCTTAATATCCTAGAAAAGGATCCAAGAGATGTTTATTACAAATTGAATTATCTTTTCATGAATGCCTAAAATGTGCCAGATGAAGTCCAGATTGATAAAGTATGTCTGTAGGAAGGGCCTTTGACATCTCCAAAATCGGATTAAAACAAAAACAACAACAACAAAAAACTTATAAATGTTCCTTTTCTGTGCCTTTTCTTTTTCTTTCTTTCCTTTTTTTTTTTTTTTTTTTAATTTAATTTTTTAGGGAAGAGTCTACACGGTGTTCAGGATCTCACTACTAAATCAGATTCGGTGATCCACCTGTTTACCGCCTCACAAAAGCTGGGATTACAGGCGAGCGCCACCACGCCCAGTCTCAATTGCTGTCTCAGCGCTCCCCGGGGGCAGCCGGCCTGGCAGGCCCAGGGATTGAACCCCCAGCCCTTGTGCTTGTTTACAGGCGCTTTAATCCGCTGAGCTATTTGGCCAGCCCTTCGTTAAAATTCTTGGTTTAAACATATACGCAGTTACATTTTTACTGAAAGAAAATTTGGTTTTTAATTTGTATTGTATTAGTCCATGTTTTGCGGCGCGCCAGGATCGCGTTCACCTCGGGTGGCGGCCCTTCCCAGTCGTCCTCCCCTTCTCGCTCCCTCATCCCTTTCCTCCATCTCTGGGTCTTCTCCGCATTCGCGAAAGATCCGCCTCTCTTTCAAATTTAGAATCAAATGAAAAGAAATACTTTACATTTAGAGAGTGGATCTAGAGAGGTTCCTCTGAGTTATAAGATTCTTCCAAAAAAAAAAAAAAAAATGATTGACCCTATGGTCTCCAAAACTCTCCAAGTAGGGCGGGTTTCCGTTGGAGAGGAGAATCGAGAAGGCGCTGCGGGCCCAGGCTGCGCCCGCGCAGCGTCCCCTGGTGGCCTGCAGCGTCCCCCTGGTGGCCCGAGCGCCTGGCCCCTCGCTCAGCGCCGCGCAGGGGGACGCGGAGAGGAGAGCTCGGCGCCCCCGAGCGCAGCCCTGCAGCAGGCATGAGGTGGATTGGACCCAGGTCCTGCAGCAGCCGCGGAGCCCGAGCTCGCGGCCTCGGGGGAGCCGGGGCGCCGGCCCCTTCTTTGGGCTGAAGCGCTCAGGAACAAAGTCCCACCGGGGTCTTTTGCAATCATAAACCCGGCGCACATGACGACGCTTGCACGATCCTGCAGGAAAGAATGACCTAAAGAGCTTTCAGGAACTGCGCGCGACCGCGAGCCGCAGGCAGGCGGAGAGGCGTGACGGCCCGCTCGCTCGCCCTGCCCGGCCGAGTCCCGCACGGGCGCCCCAGGACTGCTCCGCGCTCACTTCCCGCCCAGTGTTTTCAGCTTCTCTTCTCCCCGTAACCAGCGTGTGCGCGGCTCCTGCGTCCTCCATCCGAGTGCGAGCGCCCCGAGGCACGGCGCGGGCTCCTCTCTGTACCCCTAACACAGTGTGACTTCCGGCACATAGTACTCATTTAGTAAATATCTGCAAAACTAACAAGGCCCGTGCTTTGCTCTTCTGGTTGATTTCTTTATTCCAGTACCAGGAGAAGAATCGGACATGCGCACTTGGGTCGCAATCGCAGTTTGGAGTAACGGTGGGCTTGCACCTCTGACACTGTCTCTGTACCACGAGCCACTTAAAAAACTCAGGAATTCTGTGAGATGAAATATCATGAAAGGTTAGTTTCTTCCTCTAGGCGATCTCAGAAGACCCAAAGATAGTCAGGTGACCCTCAGATGACATGCTGAGTGCCCTTCGCCTGGACATGGGACTTCTCCTCTGGGACAGGCAGAAGCTTTGGATCCTTAAAGCTGTCGCTGCCTTCAAGACTACATGAATGGGGTTTCTTATTTTTTATGAATTGCATTCTTTTTGCAGAATGGAAACATTCCTTTTCAAGTGAATTTTTCTCCCAATTTACTCCTACTTTGAAACAAAAATGGATTATAAACAAGTTGGTTTGTTTAAAAAAGCACATATTACGTGTCACTAGCTGACCTTTGTCCTCACGCATTGTGACCTCAGCGTTCACAGCCTGCGGTCACAGGTGTCGCATTCTCTTTCTGTCTTTGCAGTCACACGTGTCTGAGGTCTATGCTGTGGGAAGGAGTGTGGCAGCGGTGCTCAGCTGTCCTAACTGCCACCTGTTGTCCCCAGTAACTAATAGTGCCCCTTTCACTCTCAAGTCCTAATTTAGGCAATAAATTATTTTGTCACTCTAAGTGGCATCCATGTATAAAAGTACAGTTTTGGAGACTTCTGGGAACTATTTCTTTTTTCTTTTCTCCCCCTCCCTTTTTTAAAAAAAGATCTTATTGGTACAGGCCTTACTACACAGCTCAGACTTGTAGTGATCCTCCTGCCTCAGCCTCCCCAGTGCTGGGATTACAGACATTTGCCACCACACCTGGTTTCAGTGGCCAGCTTGGTGAGGGGCTGGCATGGCATGAGGTGGATTGAACCCAGGTCCTTGCGCTTGCCAGGCAGGTGCTTAGACTGTTGAGCTATCTTCCCAGCCTTTTTTCCCCCTTTCTTCATAGCTTATGTGGAAAGTCTCTCAACTCTTGTGTGACTGAAGGAGAGTCTTGAAATAACCCCATATAGCTGCTACGCAGCTCATGTGGCAAAGCAAACGGAAGGGTCTATTTATTCTTGTGATGTGTGATGTGCCCCTTCCAACTTACCTCAAATTTTTTTCCCTAACCTAAGAAATTTTTCTGATGCTCACATGACACATCTGTAGCAATGGAACGGAGAAAGAAGCCTCAAGCAAAGGAATGCAAGGGTTTGCACAGAGAAGGGGCTGCTCGGCTGGTGTTTGTGACCCCGCTAGTCTAGCATGGCCCACCTAGTCCAGAAAAAGATGATGAGCAGAGATATTCTTTAACTCTTGACTTGGAAAGACTAATAAAACATAGTAGCAGGCCTAGAAGGTGTAATGTTATATGTCAAATTTTAGTTTTAATACTTTTACTGCAGTAAGAATACATAGTCAGCTTTAGAAAAATAGGCACAGAGATTTCCAGGTTCAGAGCAGCCATGAATATCCACAGATCTCACTTTGCTGTCTTAACAGTAGAGAGGGAAATGGCTACTTAAACGCAAACAAGTGTGACTTAACGGGAAAGCAGAGCTCGAAGAGTAAGCACGGCAAGTGGCATTTGCTTGAGCATAACTCCGTTCAGTTGACTCTGGCTTCTTAGAGTGATGTGTTATAAGAGGCCAGGAGGCTGATATTGGGCTCAGAATTATGGGCGGGATTGATTAGTGATGTCTGCCCTGGCATGGGCTCGATGGGTGATGTCTGCATCAGGCAGACATTGCGAAAGATGTTGTACCAAACTCTGCATGAGCTAAGTCTTTCTTGAGCAAAGGGTTCTGCAGAGAAACTAGCAGCACATTCACTGGAGCTGGATCAATAAACTCAAATAGCCATGTTATTGATAGCACAGCTGAAGCCCCAGAAGGGGAACTAAATTCTTCAGCTTAATGGCTCAGCCATTAGTAGCTGAGCCCTGATCACTGGTTATTGGCACATTGAAGGTGGAGGGAAGGTACGAGGAAGATGGTGGTGCGTAGAGGACTCTCCCTCTATGTTCAGGTTGCTCACTGCGCTCCTTACATTTAAGAAGGCAAAAGCAACAAGCATGCAAAAGACAATGGAGGTTGATTTTTTTAAATTCAGAAGTCATAGGCAACAGGTAATATCCCTTTCTGTAATGATAGTTTAATTTAAAAACAGCTTAGTGCCAGCGTTGTCGCTGAATGTAATTAGGTCCCTTCCCCAGGGAATAACAGGGAACCATACACGTCAGGCAGAATCTGTAGCACATGTTCTTGGAATTTTCCAGGCGGGGCTGGAATGGGTTGAACAGCTGTGATGGCTTTCCGGGAACAGTCTGCATGTGCTCTTGCTACTAAAGTCAGTCGTGTGACCTGAGTTGCCAAATTCATGTTTAAAAACAGCTTGGTGCTGGCTTTGTCATTGAATGCAATTCGTCTCATTCATCCATTTATGTTTGCTGCGTGCCCTGCTTCCTAAAATAAACCAGCTCGAGTCCTATATGCATGAGAGAGGGAGGGAGAGTACCAGAATAAACACCTTGGACTGTCTCTTGTGTCCTCTCTCAAGCCTGATGGTTGCCAGAACCAACCCACGGCCACACCAAGTAGCCTGGGAAGACTCCTGTGACACAAATGCGCGGTCTCTAAGCAGGCAGCATGTGGATCTGAGGGCTGAGGCAGCGTGCTTGCTTTAGGCACTGAGGCCTAGTCCTGCTACACACATTTGATCCATTTCCTAGCTTCATGGCTCCCAACATATCCACCTTTTTTGTTTTGTTTTGTCAGAGATGGGTGTTCCATTGCAGTTAGAGAAGCTGTATTTGGAGAAATCTTTAAAGGACCACTTAATGCCAGTCCAAAGATTGTAGGTACTTCAATTCAGCAAAATAACCCCATATAGACCAATAGTCCATAATAGTAGTGAGTTACCAGCACAACCAGCCAATTGTCCAAAGTTGTTGACTTGAGCTTTTTACAGCTCAGCATGTTCATATAGCTTTACTTTTTATCCCTTGTGGTTACACTTTTCTGCTGGATGGTTAAGACCAAGTTAAAGCAAGACCTATGTAACTAAAAATGTAACTCTTACCATCTGACAAGGTCAGTCAAATCCCCTCGGGATTTACCCTGGAGCCATGTACAGCACCTTGTAGATCTTTTGTCACTGTCAGCTATCTGGATGTTACTAACTTTACAAAAGTATAAATAAAATGCCGTTTTGTTGTGAAAAAAATATATGTATACACAACATAGTTAGGATAGATGTACAGCTACTTTCTCTTAGTTCACTGAGAACAAAGGTTTGTACTAATATTGTTTAGACAAGATATCATGTCTGCATCTTGTCCTCTGAATAACCACTAGGAAGACAACAACATGCAATGTATTAATTATTACAATGTAACTGTCCTACTAACCTATTTTCAAACTATTTCATTGCTATTTTATCTTTTTTCTTATTAAAATGAATTTTTTAAAAGTACATTAAAAAAATACATGGTCTCCTCTGCCTCGTTTATGGCACTGAAATCCAACTCATGAAAGCCTACTCTGGATCTGCCTTGAACTGGAATAAAGACTCAACTTCGACCGCCTCCGACAGCAGTGCAGTGTTTCCTTCCAGGTGAGAGATCCACAGGGCTTCCTGGCGAGGCCTCATGGGGCCACTCCTACCTGAAGTTGGCCTTCTACTGCTCTGATGATGCCCG
This sequence comes from Octodon degus, assembly GCF_000260255.1. NCBI lineage: Eukaryota > Metazoa > Chordata > Mammalia > Rodentia > Octodontidae > Octodon > Octodon degus. The sequence goes on along the minus strand of NW_004524580.1, from coordinate 33,164,871 downwards.
GGCCACGGTGCCTCATCCAATGGAATTCTTCTTCCCTGGTAGCTTTTGAAAGCTCACCAAGATTTTCTTAGCTTTTCTAATCGCACAAATGTTTATTCTGCCCTCCTGTGAATGAACTGCTTTCATCTGTAAAGACTAAAGCAGCAGTCCTCCGTCCCATCATTAGGGCATAAACTGAGTGCTGTCTTTTTTTATTATTAATTTTTTTGAGAAACAAATAGCAATGAGACAGCTTCAAAACAGATTAGTAGGACAGTTTCAATATTAATACACTGCATATTGTTGTCTTCATAGTGGTTATTCATATTTCAAGATGCAGACATGATATCCTGTCCGAACACTATTAGTACAAATCTTTCTTCTCATTGAATTAAGAAGTAGCTGTATGTCTATCCTATTTTGTATCTACAGATACAAAATGGTCCTTCATTTGTATCCCCTTTTTTTGTTTAGTTTTGTCAGAGAAAGGTATTCCATTGCCATTTAAATGTTGTAGGTGCATGAATTCAGGAAAATAATCCAATACAGTCCAGTAGTCCATGATAGTAGTGGGTTATCCGTAAGACTGACAATGTCAGAAGTTATTGACTTGAGCCTTTTACAGCTCAGCATATTAATATGGCTTTACTTTTTATACCTCATGTTTATACTTTTCTGCTGGATGGTTAAGACCAAGATAAAGCTAGACCTATATAACAAGAAATGCAACTTCTCTATCTGCCAAGGTCAGTCAAATCCCCTCAGGATTTACCCTGAAACCCTGTACCGCAGTTTGTAGATCCTTTGTCAGTGTCAGCCATGTGGATGAGTCTCGGCCCTTGCCTGACCGATTTGCTCTCTGTGAAAGCCTGAGAGAATGTTTTCTCTCCATGTTACCCCTTAGGCACACTCTACGTCATCGATCACTTTCCTCTGTGGCCCCATAATCTTGATCAGAAAATCTGGGACACAGCTGAGTTATAGGATATTACAGTACAGGTTCTCCTACATCCTGAGTCTTCACTGACCTTGAAAGGCTAGGGCCAAAATGTTGGCTGTCCTTGCACCCCTTCTTTTTCTCTGATTTTTGGTCTGCAAACTTAAGTTGTTAACCCTCCATTGAAGTGCTGTCTTAAGAAGGGCTGACTGGGATGCACACACTTAGAACTCCGCAGGACCCACTGGACCTGAAGGTCAGCACAAATGCAAGCACCAGAAGAGAGGAAAGGCAGCCTGAGGTACTGGGTATACCCGCTCCTCCCAAGGTGTTTAAATTTATTTTTTAAAACACAGAGTACTGAACAAAATGCCCCAGTTTGCAAACCTGAAATTCAAGACCCAGTAATACTTATTGGGCATTTCCTAAATGCCAGGCTCTCCTCTCACTGCATTATAAATAATTAAAACAAAGCAAAATAGCCATTGTTACTATTTTTGTTTTATATACAATGAAACTGATGCAGAGAGGATAAGATTACAGTGGTATTTTGGTTACTGAACACAATTCTTTCCATAATTCGGGTCGCAAACCAAACTGGGCAAGAACCAAATCGAATTTCTCTGTAAGGTGGACAACAAGCCTAACCTTGAATTTGCTTCAGTTGTCAGCTAAGTTGGTTTGCAGCAAGAATTGTGGCAAGAGTCGAGTTTGTGAACTGAAGTGCCACAGTACCCATTCAGTAAATAAGCAGCCAAGCCCCGCTTTGACCTCCAGATGTCCCTGGGTCGAGAACACACGTGTGTAACCAAAGGTGAGAACGGAAGGTGGCGCCTTGGCGTCTGACCGACAGGTATGGAGGTGAGCTGCTCCAACCACGCATGGATGAAGAGCTCAGGAATGACAGGACATGAGCAGAAGTCCAGGGACGTGTTTGTCCTCCCTAAGTGAACCCCAGGGTACCCAGGGGAGTAGCCTTGCCAGGTCAGGGTGCCCCACTGAGTGTGGTGATCCCTATGGGTGGCTAATCTGTGGAGGTCCGAATCTTCGAAAGCAGCGGTTCTCTGTCGGTGCCACCCACGCCCTCTTATGACACCATTGAGCCTTTAATGAGCCCAGTGCTACCCCTTTCCCAGCCAGCACCATCTGTAGGTAGGGTAAGCTCCATTTGAATGCAAGAGGAGGAGCCTTTTCAATTATTTAGACAGCATCTGATGACTGTCAAGTCATTGTCCGTGTGATGTACTGCTGTGGTGACAGTCTACCAGCTCCAGGCTTGTGACAGACAGTGTGTCTTGTTTAAAGACATGCGGGAATGACATATTCTTATAGATCACCATCAGCATCAGAGGACAAAGCAGCCAGCAGGTGACTATGCGAGCCTTGAAATTGGGCAGCATTTCCACCTGGACATTCCCCAAACACCTGAAGCTCAGCACAATCCCAAGTGTGTGCAGTTTGGCTTCTCCACCCACCTGGCCTGCTCTTCCTGGAGTGTTTTATGCTGGTTGGCAACTCCTCTATTTAACTTAAACCTTCCATGTCTCCCTCTGTCCCGAGGACCTTACCCAGTCTGTCACCCAGCCTTGATACTTCTTCCTCTCCACCATCGCCCCGTTTCACCTCCTCCTGTCTCTGCTATCACTGCCTTTGTCCAGGGCTCCATCTCTGCTCTGCGCAAACTCATGAGCCTTCCCCTCCCCCTGCTCTCTGTAGCTTCTTTCTTTCCCTCTGGTCACTCTTGCCTAAGTGACCTTCCCTAAGTGACAAGTATATTCTACTTCTACTGCCTCTGTTTCTTGCCATTTAATGTGCCGCCAATCCCTGTCTGTGATCCACGGGCTGGGCACCGCTTAGAGCCCCGACACCCACGTCCTGCACACTTTCGCCTAACACGCACTTTCCATTGTTTGGAGAGTTGCTTCACTCAGAAACCCCAATCTATATGGCCAGCTGGACATATATTCTCTGTCTTTACAGATCGCTTTGAACAGCTTTAATTGCTTTCTCCTTTGGATCCCAAGATCTACCATTATTCCTCTATTACATTTTCAAATGAATAGCTTTTGTCTTTTCTCTACTAAACTGAGAGATTCCACAGGCTAAAGGTGAGTGTCTAATAAATATAACATCCCCTATTCACATTCAGTGTTGTTGAACACTCACCAATCTACAAGCGTGGGCCAAGTGCAAGCCACTTGTAAGAACTGGACTATATGTCTGGGACACAATGGTGAGAAAACCAGATATGGCCCCATCCATGAGCACTGTAGTCAAATCAGAAAGGATATTAACCAAGAAAACCCAAAGATATTTGTAAAATTAAAACTTCACTAAATTAACCGCATAATGGAAGTTTTGGAGGAAGACACACAGAATTACGTAACAGACTTGGCCAGAAAAGCTCAGCATGACTTGAGGGGAGGTCAGCTCTATGAGCAGCAGTCACTTGCACGAAGAGGCAAAGGAAGAGCAAGCAGCAATGGTAGCGTGGCAGAAGGGAGCCCAGGCAGCAAGAAGAGCTAAAAAGCTGCTGAGGCTGGAACAGAAACAAGGAAGCAGAGCCCACAGCAGCAGGGCCTTGCAGGTCGAGTTGAAAGCGATCTGCTGTAGAAGACTAAGGGAAGCCACACACCCCCCCAGGCCAGGGGAGACAAGAGCGCCGTGCAGTTTGAAATAACTCTGGCTACGGGATGGAGAACACATGGGGTGTGGGGAGTAGCAAGCAGGGAATTAGAGAAATGGCCTAAGGGCGGGAAGAGGCTAACCTGAAGGGGTGAGAAGAGTGGTTGTGGAGATGGGAGCCAGGCAGATGGATTTGCAAGGGATACAGGGAGCTGAAAGTGCATAACAGAGTTAGAGATGGGTTGGATGTGTAAGAAGAGGCAAATATGATTCCAAGGCAGGATGTGCTCGAGTTGAAAGAGCGACCATTCCACAGAACACGGAGACCAGGAGCAGTCTCTATGCCTTGCAGTACAATGTTATGGAGAACAAGTGACACCCCGAACAAGTCCCCAAGGGATGCACACAGGAGGAGCCAGAGCTACATGGGATGGGGTGCCTCTTAGTGGCATGGTCTTGTTTCTCAGAGACCCTTGAGCCTCCTTCATCGACTTGCTTGGCACTCAGAAGTCACCTGACGCAGCACAGGAGCCTGAACCCCAGAGGAAGCAGCCCCCTTCCCAGGTTCCAGTATGAGTCAGTCCGACAGCTGCTCCAGAAACCTCCCTGGATCTAGCCCCCACTAGCTCTGAGATGCTCTTCCAAGCTTTGCACTGTTGTGCACACAACAGTGTCCCGAGCGAATCCTGTAGGGCCTGCGTAGGGCAGTGTACCAGGGATAGTGGCCTTATCCTCGACAACTTCGGCACACTTTTATTTCCTAAGTTGAAACCAGTCAACAGCTAAGGTAGAAAACACATCCGGGTCTCATTCCTGAGGCTGGCCTTCTAAGGCTCATAGCCTGGCTTTGGGGTAGAGGGCCCCTGTGTGTGTGCATGTGCACGTGTGCTCAGGCAGTGGGGGAGAGAGGAAAGCCAATGTCGTGCCGTGGGCCTCAGCTGTGATCCCTGTGTTCGCTGCCTGGGAAGATGTGTAGCCCCCGCAGCACTCTCACCGCACACACTGGGCGTGCTGTCCTCGGCCTGGCAGCCTGGGCCTCCTCACTGGCCCACCCTGTGGCTGGCCGAATACCTTCGCAGTGACTCCATCGCACTTGTGCAGGGGCCCTCATTACACACCTGCTGTCTTGTTCTTTCGGGAGGTCCAGAACAGTCCAAAGGGCCTCAACTTCAGCTTCCAAAAGGGCCCTTCAGCCTGCTAAGGGGCCTTCCAGGCGACAAAGCGGAAAGATCTGTTTCCTGTGTGGCCCCCAGGGAGGGACTGGACCAACCCGGCAGCCCATTAAAAGTGTATAGTAAAGATGGAGACGGGGCCTGCGGGAGAAGCTGCGAAGGCAGAAAGCACAGGGCTTCCCTCGACTGTTCTGTAACAGGCTAGGAGTGGGCTCCCGCCCTGTGTCTGGGGATCCTTGGGTTTCTTCATCAAATTGAGACAATGAAGCGACTCCCTGTCGTCTTGTGACTCGTGTAACAAGAGCCTCAGGTCCTGGCCCAAACCTTTGGGCAGCGGCTCTCAGCTTGGGAGCGCTGAGGGCCGCGCAGGGCCTAACGGTGGTCAGAACGGCACACCCTGGAGAGGCTGCTCCCGGGGGATGCGCCAGGAGGCTGCTCCCGGGCACTGGCACCTTTCTAGAACCACGGCTTCTTTGTCGGGGTCCCAGAGAGAAATGATCATTTTTGGACCGTGTGGGGGCGACTGAACCAAAGCTGCAGACTTTCTGGAAACAAAAGGAAGTGGACCTGGCCCTGGCCCTGGGAAGGCTCATTGTAGTTTTCTCTCCTCTGGGCCCCCAATAGCCACTCCTCCTGAGGTCTCCCCAGCCCCTGCCTAGATGCCACAGTCATCACGCACGCGCCGGGCACGAACTGGCTTACACGAGCACGGCTGGAAGCTCTGTGCGCATAAGTGGCTCTATTAAACCAAAAAGGAAAAATCTAAGCAGCCGCAGCAGCCGCGGCAGCAGCACCGGGTTTCCTGTGGAAGTGGCTCTTGTTGGGTCTCTAGAGCGCCCTCATGTGACGCTATGACATAATGTCAGGCAACACCTGGAAGGAGTGAGAACGTATACTTAGCGTAAAGGCACTATAAAACGTTACTTTCCCCTTTTCCCCTTTAAGTCCTGAGTAAGCCCGCGAGGTCCCCACTATGTGCACAGAGCGAGGGCCAGCGGTGCCCAGGTGGCCTCCTGAGTGAGGACGCCAGCTGCCACCTGCAGCGCCCTGGCCAGGCCTCGGCTCTAAATGGACAAAGATCGTGTCAGAGGCGAAGCAGCCACTGCTGCCCAGGAGCCAAGCGCTCAGCCAGGCGTCTGCACCGAGAGTGCCTTACATTGATGAAAGGTGACAAACTCCCACCCATATGGATATTTCTCAAAGTGGAATTCAGGGGACACCGGCATCACAGTCCCTGAAGCGCTGGCTGGAATTGCAGCTCTGTGTCTTCTATCAGAACGTCTGCCACGGAGACCCAAGAATTTGCCTTCTTCAGTAAGTTTTCCAGCCGAGTTGTATGTACAGTAAAATTGGGGGAACTTCAGTGTTCTTTTCATGGTCCCTGAGGTTAGAGATGTCCATTTCAGCCAGAGCCTGTGATCCGCTGCCCACGAGATGGCTGCAGGTGCTGGCAGGGTAGCATGGGGACATTTTCAAGAAAGGTGGACAGAGGTCCGTTTACTCCAGAGCAGCTGTACCCACAGCTGATACAAGACCTCTGCTCCACTCCATGAGTGTGCCCCAGGGGGACAGCTCGCATTCGTGGGGGCTGCTTTCACGATAAAGAACTTAGCCTGGAAACGTGGACGCCCAAAGGGGCTGCAGAGACCCGCCTCCCTCCAGAGGGCGCCAACCCAGATAAGGAGAGCGTTGCATTACGGTCTCCCCACTTCCGCCCAGGAAAATCTTGGTGGCTACTACCCTGTGCCTCTTGCTCTGATATTTGCACCTGCCCTCATGGATGTATTATTGCTGCAGTTAATTCCAAAGGGCCCCGGACTGATCGCAGAACAGTCTCCCCCATGCTGAGTCTGCCCGGAGAGGAAGCTCGGTGGGAGGCGAGGAGCGCTGCTGCGCAGCTGCCCTCCGTCCTCCAGCTCTGAGCTCCGTGCCGCACCCTCGTGCTCTTTCTCTCTCCCACTGGTGAGGATTCCTTCTGCTCCTGGAACCAGGCAAACACTGCTGGTTTCATGAGGACGCCGAGGTTGACCTCGGGTGCTTCTGAACTGTGCAAGGGTCGGATGCGGCCTCATTCCTTTTCAGGCACAGCCCCGGAGGGTCATTCTTGTTCCCATTCTTGGCAAGGAATGGGATTCAGCCGAGCCACCCACCCAGGGTAGCCACGCGGACAGACTCGGGCGCAGGTGCTCCAGAGCGCCCAAGGGCCCCGGGGACGGAGGAGGGCCCCGGGGACGGAGGAGGGCCCCGGGGACGGAGGGGGGCCCGGGGACGGAGGGGGGCCCCGGGGACCGAGGGGGGCCCCGGGGACCGAGGGGGCCCCGGGGACGGAGGAGGGCCCCGGGGACGGAGGAGGGCCCGGGGGACGAGGAGGGCCCTGGGACGGAGGGGGGCCCCGGAGACGGGGGGGGGCGCCCGGGGACGGGGGGGGGGCTGGCTCCGACCCAGCGCACTCTGCCACTTTCTAGTTGTACAGCTCTTGCTAGTATTCATTTTATTTTATGTATCTCATACCTTGTTAATATTCTTAAACTCTCTAAAGAGCTCAAAATAATAACCCTTATCTCGTAACTTTTACCAGGATCGATGGGGCGAAGGTGTGTAAATCTGTTACGCTGAGTGGTGTGCACGACCGCTCTGCGCGGACTGACTGCAGCCGCACGTCTAAGGTGTGTGCACGACGGCGCTCGTTGTATTTTGGATTCCCTGCTTATCCTCCCGTGTCACTCTTCCTGCACTCTCCTTTCTTCCTCCCTGGAATCTCACTTGTGTCTTTAGCACTTTTAGTATCTCTGAAAAATACAGAACTTTGTTTTGTGTGTGTGCTAAATTTTAATACCCTCAAATGATATTGAGCTATAAATCGCTTTCCGCTTTTTGCACTCAACACTGGGATTTTTAGAGGTATCCATGTTGCTGTTTGCCAGTGGTTCCCAGCTTCACTGGGCAACCGAATCACTTGGGGAACATTTGAAAAATACTGATACCTAGATCTCGATTCCAGCAGTTCTCATTTAATTTGTGTAGGGTCCAGGCCGAGCTGCAGGCCATTCTGAAGTGCAGCCACGAGTGACAACCACCGCTGTATATAAACTGAGTTCGTAGGCTGAGTTTTCCAGCGCAGAGATGGCCCAGAGGTCATCTTTTTCTGGTCTCGAAAAGTATCTGTAGAAAATCAGGTCGCAATGACCCAAAGCGCAGTACCTAAAGGGAAGAGAAAAGAGGAGAGAGCAATTTGCAGACCAAAGAGTATGTAAAGAAAGGAAGAGACCAGACCTCCAACTTGAACCTACCTACACAAACCGTGGAGCGGCACATGGGCTGCCTTGTGTTACTGCATGGTCCGTATCTCACGGAGCACCTGTGTGTGTGCCAGGTATGCCACCTGATAGGAAAGTACAGCAGAAAAGTACCAGAGCGGGCATTGTCCCTGTACCCAGTAGTTTATACACCCCTTAAGGTGTGGCTTCGAGGGCCCGGTTCCCAGAGCTCCTGCTGTGGTCCATGTGCAGCCTGATTCAGAACTGCGTCCTGGGCAGTTCCAAGAGATGACACTGAAGCCAGAGGTCCTGGACAGCTTTTGAGGACAATTGGTCCAGCCCATTTATAGGAATCAGATTCTTTGAAGCACCTTTGGTGAATTTACCCTGTTATCTACTCTGATACAGCAAAGCCCCTTTTCCTATGTGTCTTCAACAAGCACAGTGTTGGGATCCTCTTGCTTTTAGAGACTCAATGTCTGTGTATGAGGGGGTCTCCTGAGATCAGTCTTGTGCTTGCACTAGGGTGAACTGAGACATGTTCTCTCTGGCCAAGTGACTCTGCCAAGGTCATAGCCTCCATGGTTTAACTGCCACATCATCTGCTTCAGAAAGTGGCCACTTACCACCATGTCACATGGGAGATGGGGAGTCCTTTGGAGTCCAGGGCAGTTGTCTTAGTTACTCTTCTCTTGTTGCTGGGACAAATACCTGACACTCAAAATGAAGGAAGGAAAGGTTTATTTAGCTCACAGTCACTGGAGGTTTCAGTCCATATTCAGCTGGGTCCAGGCAGAGCGGCACATAGCAGAAAGCAACCTTCCATGGTGGTGGCAAAGAGCAAGAGCGCACGGGAGGAGCAGCAGCAGCTCAAGCGGCTAGCCTCTCTTCCCACCTTATGTTGTAATGCAAATTACCTGCCCAGGGCAGGTGCAGCATCCACACCCACAATAATCAATCACAAACTCCAGATGCCACCCCATGATTGCAAGAGGCTTTGGGGGGACACCTATACACAAACCATAACAACAGTCCTGGTCCATCCTCCTACCTCTTGGAGAGCCCAGGAGCACTGCTGAGTGCTGGGAGAAGCTCTTCCAGGCTCAGTCAGCAGGCCAGTTCCTAGCCAGATGCCACCTTCTTCCCAAGTGTACGGCGGATGCCTCCTGCCCGGCCTTATTTGGTGTTAGTTATTGGTTGATGAATTGGAAAATGTTATCGAAACCAAGAATCATGAAAAGGTGATGTGTACATTCACAAAGCATTTTAAACCTAAAGCCTGTAAAATACTTTCATACAAGAGACCTTTGATATAGAGTTAGAGCATTTTCTTCGACTTAGAAAAGTCAGTTATCTGGTTGGACTTGTAGTGTTTTATTCAAATAAACTACATCCCAAACTCATGTCCTTGAATTGCTAGTTTCTGCTTTCACAAAGTGGAGTTTGCCTTCTTTGCGTCTTCTGAGGAGGATTAGGTGCAAAATTCCCTTAAAAATGGATCCCAAGAATTCATTGTCAAATTTTGATGTAGAGATACATTGAAAGAATATCACCATACACACCAAAGTACCCACGGTCTAAACCCATGACGCAAACCTTTCGGAGCTTTCAGCAACCCAGACAGCCCGCTGCAGCTTGCGCGCCGTGGGCTCCCTGCCGCTGGCCCCAGTCCATCATTTTACCATATTTACTTTATTTCACATAAATACGGAGCTGCCTCTCCATTCATTTATGTACCATCAGTGCCTTCTTGTTATTTGAGAATGAGCTGCAGACATGGTAACATTCACTTTTAAATGCGTCAATACATCAGGACATGCTTCTGTGTCATTTCCCATGATGAAAAATAAGAACATCTGACATCCAGCCCTCCGCTTCCCCCAACTGTTGCGGGATTGTCTTTTTTAGGTTGTTGCTGTTGTTTTCTCTCGATCGGGACGCAGTTGCTTATGCATCTGCTCTGTGCAGTGCTGCGCAGCTCAGCTGTTCCTTGCATTGCTTGTATCTCTTGGAAGAGTTCAGCCACTAGGTATAGCACTCAGCACTCCGGGTCTGTAATGGTGTTTTGTCCCTGGCACATACTTTCTCTTTGCCTTCCATTTACTATAAGCTGGGAGTTAGGCTTCAAAGCACGACTATGCTCAGGTTAATGATTTTCGGCAGAATTCTTCCCTGGTATCCACTCATGCAGGTATACTTGGCAAACTCCTGTGAGCATTTGTCTGAGCATAGACTTGGAAGTGCAGTTGTCAGGTCAGTGGGCACACAGATGCTTATTTTCCCCACGTGGCAGTACCGGTCAGTAGCCTGTTATGGTTTAGGTCTGGAGTGTCCCCTGCAAAAGTCTTGTGTGTTTGGAGGTGGGGCATTTGGAAGGTAACTACACTCGGCCCTGGCTGGCCCACTGGGGACTTGCCTTTGGCAGGTGTAGCCCCCTCCTGACTCTGTCCGCCCTCTGCTTCCTAACTTCCATAAGTGAGCAGCTTCCCTTCACTGGGCCCTTTTGCAGTGATGTTTCTGCCTTCCAGCCAGCTGACCATGGACTAAACCCTCCAAGTCCTCAAGCCAAAATAAGCTCTTCCTCCTTTAAGTTGTGGGTCTCAGGTATTGTGTCCCAGTGACTGGAACATGCCTGATACGCTCTCTCACCTACAGCATACTAAAGCTCCTTAGCTCTTTGTCCTCACAGTCATTTGAAATCACCCCTCTTGCCTGGGTTAGTTTCAGACTGTAACTTTGATTGACCTTTGCCTCATGGCCATTCACTACCACTCAGCCTGTGCTTGTTGTTTATTTAGACAGGAATTGCTTACTTCTTTTGGCCATTTTTAAATTGATTTATCTTTTAAAATTTGATTTGTAAGACTGGATGTGAATCTAGTTGGTCAGATGTATGTAATGCATCTTGCCCTTTGTGGTTTGCATTTTCATAATATAAATGGTTGCCTGGAGTGAACATAAATTTCTAATTATAATGAACATATCCAACGTCATTGGTCAATTTTTGTTTATGTTTTGTGGTGTTAGATCTTTTTGTCAGAAAACATTTCCTGTCCCCAAATCGTAAAATATACTATTTTATAGGAGCTCTGTTTTTTCTTTAGTATTGAGATCCATAATCTACCTGGAATAGTGTTTTGCTTGGTTGGTTTGTTTTGCTTTTCAGTATGTACCATGCTTGAGCCAGTGCCATCTTTCCCCGAGTGGGACATTCTGTTAGGGCCTCCTCGTCCCACCACCTCACTGTGCTCCCCTTCGTCACGAAGGCCGGATTCACACGCGCACGGCTCTCATTCCGGGCTTCCCTGTGCTCCCTGGGCTTCCTCGTGTCTGCTCAGCCCGGGAATACGAGCTGTCTCGATTACTTCAGTAACTGAGTATCAGTGCTGTAGGAGAACCGGTCGCTCTTCCCTTTCTAGATCCTCTTTGCTATCGAGGTGAGAGATCTGAATTCTGTATCATTCTGGGTAAATCTTAGAAAGGGACTTGATGATTTCCAATCAAAGCCCTGGGACGTGATGGGGACTGTACTTCCCTTGCGTACAGCTGGCTGTACTGAAGAGCTGGCTCCCCTTGCTCGCATCTCGGCATTTAAATCTTGGATTTTTCTTGATAGTGCTCTGTAGTTTTGCCTAATTCATCATTAATTCTAATACTTGCAGATTGTTTTGGATTTTCTAACTACACAACCACAGGTGAATAATGGCCATTGCTTCCTTTTCAATTATTAATCATTTTATTCCTTGTATCTGATTATCTCTATCGTTAACCTCTCCGGCACAAGGTGGGATGGGCATGACGTGACACAGTGGTGACGTAGTGATGACCTCTAGCATTTTTCAAGCTCCAATTTCAGGACAAAAACTTTCAATATTTTATCACAGTTGAATATTTCAACTATTTTTTAGATAAGAAGGTTCCCTTCTTCTGACTTTGCTATCAATTTACTTAATATTGAATTTTACTAACATTGTTTCCTATATCTATCAACACGGTTATCGGATTTCTCTCCCACTGAGGTACTGAATTGTATTGGTCATTTTCTAATGTTAAGCCAATAGCGGCTTGTTAGGGGAGAAAATAAGTGGATCACGGTGTGTGTTTCTTAAGTACATTTGCTTTAAATTGTCACATACGTTCATGCAGAAGCCGGATCCTTTCATGCAGTACTCTTTTCAAGTGCTAAGTCTTGCAGCCCAGGGATTTGAGAAGCATCTCCGCAGCTTCTATGCTCAGAAACTTTATTTGGTTCCAGTTAGATCTTTTTTAAATGTCAAGAAGAATTTTCCAGAGTAACTACCTGAGCCTGCATTTTCCCTCATGAATAGACTGAAATAACAGATTTATTGTTTTTAGTACATAAAGAATTGTTTGGATGTTTATGCCTTCTTGTGTTTTCTAGGACTTCATTCATTTGGCCTCTGCCACTAGCCGTACTAAGAAAAGATCATAATAAGCTGTTAGGGTTTCTGCAAGGCCCATTTCCTTGCTTAGGCTGCCTGTTGTGTGCTGTGTTTCATTTCTGGGGTTATCAATTTTATTAGTCTTTAGAAGGTAGTACATTTTGGCTTTGCTAACTATTTTTCTTTGGAAGTTTATTTTCCACTTCATGGAATTTTACCTTGTCTTCATTATTCCCTTTCTTCTGCTTTCTTTGGATTTTATTAATTTATTTATTTATGTAGCCAGCTCAGCCCGCCCTGAGGGCAGGGCTGGTGCAGCATGTGGTGCCAGGGACCGAACCGCAGTCCCCTACATCTGCCTGAGCTTGCCTAAACAGGCACTTTAGACCCTTGAGCTATCTTGCCGGCCCCTTTGGATTTTATTTGTAATTCTTTTGCTGACTTTTTTGAGAGATATTTAAAATAATTCTCTAGCCTTTTTTAAAAAAAATAATTTATGCACTGACGGCTCTAACTTTGTTCTCCTCTCTGCTTCCACAAGCACCCCACTTTTTTCAGAGAGAGAAGGGTGAGGAGCAGAGCTTCTCCGAACAGGTCCGCCTACATAGCTCCTCTTTCCGGTGCATCCGGACCTGGGGTCCCTACTCCACGGGGTCTCCTGCCCTCCCATGTCCTTTGAGAGGGCTTTCTGGTTGTCCCCCGGCCCTGGCCTGGAATTACATCTTTTTAAGTCAAAGAGGAAGCAGACAGCGGTTGCTGGAGGGGCAGCGAGACACGGCTCGCATCCTCGTTCCATTCCAAGCTGGTCTAACTCCCAGTGCGACTTCTCAGTTGACCTGTGGATCATTTAGAAGAGTAAATAGGGCTTTTCCGGGCTTCCAGTTAAGCTAGAATATTCTACTGCATGCAGTCATAAAACATTCTTTGCATGATTTGAATTCTTTAAAATTTATTGGATCATGTTTTATAGCTTAGAAAATGGTAAATATTACAAGTCACTGAAGAAAACCAAAAGCATGCTCTTCGGTTTCGAGGTACAGCGCTCCACATAGGAACAATTCGTTGAGCGTGTTACGTATTTAACATTAATGACTTTCGCCTCTTCTCCTTGTTCTGTCAATTTGTGCTCTGTCACGAAATGTGCTCTGAGCTAGAATTCTTAGATCTCTCTGATGGAATGAGTTGTTTACAGTTACAGAATATCTCTCTACATCTCGGGCAAGTCTCCCCCCCACAGCGCGGTGTGGGCTCAGTTTGCGGCCCACCCCATATATCTCTCTGATGTTTACGTTTAAACTGTCAGTGTTCTTGAGGGCATCCCAACAGTCTCTGTACTTCCTTGTTTGTGTTTCAAATTCATGCATGTTGCTTGATTTCTGTTTTTTGTCCCTTCTGTCTTCTTTTGCACTAACCAATTATATGCTGTTGCATTTTCCTTTATTTATGTATTTGGTACAGGGTCCCCAGGGTCCACGGGGTCCACGGGGTCTCACTACGTAGGTCGGACTCATAGTGATTCTCCCGTTTTCAGCCTCCCAAGCGCTGGGATTACAGGCGCGCACCACCACGCCCAGTGTCAATCACTGGATGGGCGCGCCCCGGGGGGAGGCTGGCAAGGCAGGGCAGGAATCAAACCCCGACCGCTGCACTCTGCCTAAGCAGGCGCTTTAGTCCTCTGAGCTCTCAGGCCGGTCCTGCATTTTCCTTCATCAATGTTTACTGATCCATTCTTTCACTGTTCTTTCAGCAGTTACCTAGGGATTGTTAATCTATCGGTCAAACACAAAGTGGTGCTTTTATTACTTCTTAGATGTCTCCAAGCCTAAGAACACTAACTTCATAGAAACACTTATTTTATGCTCTTATCGTTGTTGGGTTTTATTCTATAAAACATTGTTTTTATAATAATTTACTCAATTTATTGTTCGGATTAGTACCACTTGTATTGTTTTATGTCACTTTGTCTCTGTCTTTCTTCTTCTTACTTGTTTTTGTTTTTCCTCTTTAAAATCCGGAAAAAGATTTCCTCAGCTCTTCCTGCGCTGCTGCACGGTTGCTCCCCAGAGCTCTGCAGCCAGGCCCGCGTCCACACATTTCTTTCCTTCCCCCTCAGCGTGCCTCAGTGTTTCTCCCAGCACAGATATTCGCAGAAGCTCCGTCGGCTTTTAGTTGCTGCTCCGCTGTGGACAGAGCGCAGCAGGCTTGCTCCTGCTGGGCGGCGCTCTAGCCCTGAGTTATCCCGCCCTGCCCTTTTGGCTTTGTATTTTGAAATAGTATCTTTCTAAATGATCCTGGCAGGCCTCCACTGTGCAGCCCTTCGGGGGCCCAGGCTCCCAGGAATCCAGGATTACAGGCATGTGCCCCCAGCCCTAACTTTGTTTTTTCTGAAGATGAAGATCCAGGTATTGTATCCCCATCATTTTCATTAAGAAGCAAGGAGTGGGGTGCACACCTTTAACCCAGCACTGAGGAGGCTGAGGCAGGAGGATCACAAATTGGCATCCAGCCTGGGCTGCACAGAGAGTCCAAGGCCAGCCTAAAGTACTATACAGTAGACCCTGAATCAGAACAAACTAGCAAAAAAACAGATTTATTGAAGCTCCATTGAGGTAACCTGTCAGGTTTTTTGTTTTTTTTTTCCCTTTCTTCCTTCTTCTTGATGTTAAGGTTTTATCTTTTTCTTTTTTCTTTTTTTTTTTTTAATTTTAGGGAAAGGTCTACAAGGCATTCAGAGTCTCACTACTAGGTCTGACTGGTAGTGATCTGCCTGTTTACAGCCTTCCAAGAGCTGGGATTACAGGCGCACACCACCACTCCCAGTCTCAGTTACCGTCTCAGCGTGCCCCTGGGGGCCCGGCCGGCACAGCAGGCCTGGGGATCAAACCCCCTGCTTGTCAGGGCTTTAATCCACTGAGCTATTCGGCCAGCCCTTAAGATTTTGTCTGTGGTCAGGCATGGTGGCATACACCTATAATCTTCGCATTCCGGAGCCTGAGGCAGAAGGATCTTTGTGAGTTGAAGACCAGGACCAGCCTGGGCTACAAAATGAGCTCAAGGGCAGCCTGAACTGTGTAGTGAAACTCTGTCTCAAAAACCCCAAATGTTTATCTTTGTCTTCATTTCCGGTAGTTTAACATACCTTTCTTGGATATGGTATTCTCTGTATTTGTCTATCTTGAATTCATGCTTAATTTTTTCCCATTTGTCTTTTTTTTTTTCTTCTGGTAGAAAAAAGATACTTCTTTTGATGAATTTTTTACAAATTTTCTCCCCTTATGAGGAACTAGTATAAATACGATGCGCTTCTTCGCCTACCAGTCTCCTAAGCATCTTTCTATTTTTTCACCTTTAATTACTCCAGTAACTAGCCTGGTTATTTTCTCCAGATCTATTTCAGTTTATTAATTCTCTCTGCAGCAGAGTCTAATCTACTCCTAAACCCAGTGTGTGAATTTTTAATTTAGCCTCTAGCACTTTTGACACAGAATTACCATCTGTTGCATGAACTTCACTCGTGTCCTGAAATTGTCTTCCTTGTTCTTTATTTTCTTGGGCTCATTCGTTACTGTTGTGTTAAACTCGAGGTGGATAACAGGCTCTCTTCTGAGTTTTCCTGTAGGATCTGCTTTTATTCCTCATTTTAAATTTTCAGCGTGTTCGCCTGATCCTCGGTGCACTAATGACTGCTCACAGATCGCCAGACGTTGCACACGAAATGCATCATCGTGGCTCCGCTTTCAGGAGGCTCTGAGTTCCCAGCTCTGTTTCGCCGGCTCTGCGAGTTTCTCCGGGCTCTGACCAGCTGCTCCGGGCTCGGTGCTGCCCGTGTCGTGTCGTCGCCCTCATCCGGCGCTCCACCCCCGATTTGACCACGAGGAGGCCCCGCAGCTGGCGCCCGGTTTCCTTTGCATGACCACGTTCGAGTCTAAGCTTTTCTTCCTTCTTGTCCAGAACACACCCAGCCCTTCCTCTGCCTGTGATCACAAGTGTTGCTGTCCTAGCTGGTCTCAGCAGCACGGAGAAAAATCCTTGGGTTATGTTGGATTTATGATGCATTTCATTATCAAATTTCTCCCAAATGACATGGCATTGTTTTTCTGGTGGTGTGCGTGTCACAGGGTGGGAGACGTTTAACAAGCTAGCGTGTGCAGCCCCTGGTTACTCTTTCTGAGGAGGAGGTGACTGGGCTTCCGCCGTAACCTGGGCAGGGCGTGGCTGCGGCGCTGGAGGATCGGCTCAGCTTCGTCTCTAGGCAAGCGGCAGAGCACACTCCACCGCGCCACTTGGAAAGCAGATAGAAATCTGAATTGGTTCTCAGGTTTTGGAGTCATCAGCAAAACTTTTTAAAAATGCAGGGCTGTGGCTCATTTCCACAGACAGTTTACCTATAATTTGGAGATTGGCCAAGAGAGCTGCGCTTAATAAAATAATCCCCCAAGTTGCTTCTTATGCAATCATCTCACAGATGAGACTTGAAAAACCTCGGATAGAAAGATGCTGGCAGGTACGGTGCCAGTGCAAACCGGAGTTTCGTCAGTGGTCAGCCTTCCCGGTGGCCACAGCTCGGCTGCTAGGGACATTAGAGCCGTCGCAGGCCCTGACACGCAGCCTGCACTTTGCCCCGCAGTGCGCATGCGCATTGCGCCCAGCTGGGTTAGCAGCAAGGAAGAGGAACCCTGAGCGAGCAGTGTGTGAGCTCTGTGTCCTCACACAGGCATCCTGGGTCGCCCATCCATGTCGAGTCTGTTGGGGTTCCAGGCTTCATGTGCTCACCCTGAGATTCCCGGAGTGTGGCTCGCACTGTCAGTGTTCCAAGTGACTGCTGTCAGCCCAGCCATTGTAACCAAGTTACACTCCTTAGGAGAGGACAAGAGTGAGAAGGTGGCACTTTTCCTATTAAGGAATCTTGTGGAAAGCTGCCTACACCTCTCCCACTTTCATCCAACCATCAGCTCTGTTTAGTGAGAAGGGAGCCTGGGTACCCTGAGGCTTTCTCTGGGCAGACCGACTCGCTGCTGGGAGCTGTGTGCTATGGGGGCTGCACCTGCTGGCGCTCTGGTCGGTGCTTGAGGCTCTCATTGACTTCTGCAGCAGCAAGAACACCCAACTGTGCTCCAGCCTCGTAACAGTCATGCCCCACTGCACCACTAGGACACTTGGAGAAATCTGGAAGCTCAGGAGGCCTCCTGGCACCCCGAGTAGCAAGTTAGGATGGCCAAGGTCCAGCCGGAGTTGCCAGGCATTTGTGCTGTTGCTGAGCAGCCCCTCATAAGCGCAGATGTCAGCAGCAGGTCCCAGACGCACAGGAAGAGACCTCTCAGGGATGGAGTGTGACCCAGGCCCAGAGGAGGGCCTCGACACACAGGCCCATCTACAGTCAGTTTGCCATTGGATGGACAGCGCCTGAAGGCAGGTCACTTCAGTGAGTGTGGATCAGAAAGCACGTGCACAACTCTCGCTAGCATCATTGTGTTAAGGTATGTGGTGCATGGGGTGGCCTGCACCAGTGGCCAGACTAGGCGGGGCCTCCCCTGCAAGGGGACCAGGGCCCTGACGGGGGGGGGGTGTCACACAGGGAGCCAGCTGGCACCAAGCCCCTGTCCCCAGCTGTGGCAATAGAGACCACATAGGAAAGTCACTTTCTCTGTCAGCTGAAAGCAAAAAACTGACCCACTCTGAGCAACCAAGATATATGGAGACTGGGGGAAAAATGCTAGGGCAGTTAGAGCAAAAGAGCTGAGGTCCACATCGGGAAACTAACAGGAGGCCACAAAGCAGCTCTGGCTGGGAAGAGCTTAGGAAGCAGCGGCTGGAAATTTCCTAAGCCCTGGAGAGACGTGCATATATTCTATGTGATGCATTACCTGTTGTATTTTATGTAAAATAAATTCATCCACAAAGAAATAACACATCACCCATATGAAAAAGAGTGACAGTGCACTCACATGGGGCCAAATAGACACGGCACAATCTGGTTCAAGGGCTGAAAACCAGAATTTCACCCGCTGACAAAATCTCCTTCAGAAATCAAGCTATTCTCTCAGCAAGAAAAAAACAAGACTTTATCACCAACAAAATTACCCGAAAGGAAAGGGTAAATCTCTCAGCAGAAAGGAAATCAGAGGAAAAGGACCCCAGGACCGCTGGGGAGGACTGAAAATGGAAGCGGAAACGCAGGGCAGGTTCATTTTCTCGTGACTTTTCTGAGTTGCGTTTGTCATTTCAAGCAAAAGTCACATTCATCAGATGTGGTTTTGAATATACAGGAAACACATAAGACAGTATCTTATGAATGGGGGCGCTGAGGGGATGGCGAAGTGCCCTCTCTCCACAGGCGGGGCAGCGCAAGTCTGCAACCCCAGAGCTCCAGGAGGCTGAGGCAGGAGGCTGAGCCCAAAGAGAGCAGCTTACCACCTTAGGGACACCCTGCCTTGACCTGGAAAGTGAGAAATAGGATGTAGCTCAGAGTGTGAAGGCCCTGTGCTCAGCCTGCAGTACTGAAGCCTGCCGCGCTCTGTGTGTGCGCGCACGCGCATGCACTCTTATAGCACACGTACGTGTGGTGTGTGTGAAACCTTGTCCTAGACCGCCCACCCAAAAGGCACCCACAGACGTCCACTCAGAAACATAGTGAAATACATTACAGTAACTGCAGAAAGTGAAGAGAAAGTAGAGAAAAAGAAAATTTAAAAAAGAAATATAAGTGGGGCCAAGATACCCATAATATATTAAGTACAAATGGTCTAGGTATACAAGCGATGAACATAGATTAAAATCACTGTCTATCAGGGTCTTCTGATGTACTGGTATGGATGGATTAGAAATCCAAGGAGAGGGAAAGACAGAAGGCAGCCTTTAGTCAAAAGAAAGCAAGAAGGGCTGCACTACTGTGAGATGAAGGGGACTGTGGAGTACAGGAATTTCCAGGGGCAGAGAAAGGCCCCATCACATTCTGCTAACCCACCCTGGAGGCAGAGCTGCCCTAAGCTCTTATCCAACTGACTGATTTTCAACAGATTGCAATTCAATAGAGGAAGGGGAGATTTTTCAGCAAATGGTGTGGGGGTGGGGGGGAATTCTATATCCCTAAAAAACTTACATCTATTAAAAAAAAAAAAGGAGTGTCACTTAAGCTTAACACCTTGCATAAAAATTAATTCAAAATAGATTGTATTTTTTAAGTGTAAACCATAAAACTATTTAGAAGAAAGTATAGGGGAAAATCTCCCATGACTGAGGGCTGGGGAAAGAATTCTTACATAGGAGTTCAGAGCATACCCATAAAGAAAAAATTGATAAGAACTTCACCAAAAATAAAATCTTCTCCATCACAGATCCTACAGAGGATATTGAATAACTCAGTGTGCATTCACAAAAATAGGTCTGGGGCATAGTCCAGCCATGCACAGCGAATTCCAATTAAGTAGATTACAAGTAACCAGGTGAGAAGATGGTACAGGTCAGAGATGGGAGAGGAACCAGGCCAAGTCCACCTGGCTGTCCTTTCAGCTGCCTTGCCCAGAAACCCACCGATTCCTCAGCACTGATAAAAAAGACAAAAGAAAGGGGGGAACATTGAGAGAGGCCTTGCTGAGGAATTGCACCAGGGAAGATCTCGCTCGTTTCAGGGAAGCAGCGTGGGTGTAAGGTTTCAGGGTAGAAAAGAAAGGAGGCACGGACTCCCCTGGAGGTCTGCAGCGTGAGTTCAGGCTCGCAGAACAGCAGCTCCTGCCCCCGGGAGGCTGCCAGGAATGCGAGGTCCTGGGAGGCCGGCCGAGGATGCCTGCGATGAATCACTGCGTGGAAACCCTTCAGAAACGGGCTTTGAGCAAGCCAGTTCCCAAAGCTGCGGGGAGAAAGCAAACACACCCTATGGTTAGCTCGGCTGCCTCAACTCACTGCCCCCTCTCCGTAAATATCAGTTGCCAGATTTATACAGTTGTTATTAAGTTACTGTTTAATCTTAAGCTTTCTACATAGGAACTGTGTAACCAGCAGCTTCACATACAGTAAGTGCCCAGTGGGGAGGTATGGACGGGTTGCTCAGGAGGTGGGCAAAGGCAGGACGGTGTAGGGAGGAGACCTCAGCGGAAGGTGAGACTGGGGCAGGACCACTAGGGCTCCAAGTGACAGGTCCTTCTCCCCCTCCTCCCTGCTTTCCTAGAAGCATCAGTACTCAGCATCAGCGCCATAAAGGCGGTGCTGTATGTGACGCCTCTTCTCCAAAGAAAGTGACACTTTTCTATGAACGGTTACCTGTTTTAAAGAGAAAAGTAATATTCGATCTTAAGGACCAGCAGCAACACACATCAATCATTTAGCCACCTCTCCACCCGCAGCCAAGTACTGGCTCTTTCCTGTGAGCATCCAGCCGCGCACACAGGTAACAAATATTCTTTCTGTTCACAGAGAAGGAAACGGCAAATCAGGAAGCCAGAGGAGCCGCCAGAAGCTGAAGCCAAGAGCTGCCTGAACGCAAAGCCCGAATGAAGGGTCGTAGCTGGGGGTCTGCCTGCGCCAGCCCTCTGCGCCCGATGCCGCTGGCGAAGCTCTCCAGCAGCGCCTGCTTTCCGAGCAAAGGCTGAGCGCAGAGCCTCTGGCCTGCGTGGATAATTTCAAAGAACAAGGGAGAGCAGCAGAGCAGGGGAGGAGCTGCGCAGGGTCTCCCTCCTGTCTCCAGGAGCTACTGTGGCTGTGGACTCCCTGGCATCCGCCCATCCAGTCTGCCTCGCAGTCCCATACGGGAGAACTGTTATCTCCACTCCAAAAACACGAGCCCAGGGCCAGAGACCGTGACTAACTTGACCTTGGCCAACTTGACCTTGACCGACACAAGTTTAATCTGGAACGAACTATGTAACTAAGCGATGTCACACAAAATAAGTGCCCGGTGAGAAAGTATAAATGGGTTGCTCAGGAGGTGCGCAATAATTTGGGGCAGGAGCTTAAGCTCTTCTTCATGGAGTTGATGTTTATGTCTCATTTAACCGTGCAGCCCACCACGAGGTGCAGCCCCGATTGCATGTGATCCTATAATCAACCCCGAACACACTGGCACTGTGTTACATCTGCGTTACAAGACCGCGCTAAGGCTCTCAGGCGTGCAGCCAGGAGCCGGGGGTCCCAAGTCAGCGGGGAGCAAACCTGAGACTTGTAGCAGGTTTCGTTCCTGGCACCGCAACCGTTCCTGCCTCCTCCTTCCTGCGCACGCAGAGTCCTGGAGCTGGTGCGAGGCCCAAGTGCTGGAGGCCAGGGTGGTTTACATGGGATGTTCCCCGACACGGGGTCCTATGCCATCTGGCTGTGTCGCGTTGCTTAGGGAGAGGGGCCACTTGTTCAGCTCAGAGCATCGTGGGGTGCACGATCACCCCTTTTGCTCTGCTGAATCTAATGCATACGCATCATCCCTTTCTGTAAGCCTAGAAGGCACCAGCTCAGGAGAGAGTACACAGTACTTGAGGTCTGTCACTCACGACTGAGAACAAAGCCCCCTTTCTTCACTCGCTGCTGCAGAGCAGAGCAGATGAGCGCTTAGCCTCCAGGACTGTGCCGCCTTGGTCGAGCCCCGCCCCCATGAGCCCTGCGGCCTCGGCCTCCCAAGCTTGTACAGGGGGGCTGCTACAGCAGCGTGCCTTTCTCGTGCCTGGGGAAGCACATGCGCGCATTCCACCTCGAGCTTCTGCACGGCCCCGGGAAGTAGTACTTTCTTGGTATTTCTAAAACGTGAGCAATTAACCAGGGCCTGCCTCCTTGGCTATGGAAGAGCAGTGCTTTCTGCCTCCTCTGCACGTAGCTCTAGAGGACTGCCTCAGTGAGCAGATGGAGACGCACCGGGGCCTGGCCTCCCTGTGGCTGCTGCCCCACCAGCTTAACTGCCCACTTGTGAGTTAGCCTCTGCTTGCCTGTGGGTTCAGTGGACGCCCTTGTGGCACCCCGTGCATAGCAGTGGAGTCAGAATGCTGCGCAAATGCAAGCTGCTAGCTGTGCCCGCCCCACCCTCTCCCCTCCCTGCCTCTCCAGTGACGCTGTCCTCCTCTCTCCCTCTGCCTCCTGGCTTTGCTGCTTGCTTTTCAGCTGCCACTGGGCCCCCTTTCCTGGGCAGATTGTGCCCAAGGAGGCTCCAGCTCCTGTCCCACTGCCCACCAGGCTGCGGCAGGAAGCCCTTCCCTGTCCCTTCCCACCCTGTTCCCTTCAGGAACGCCCTGCACATGTGGGTGTTATTTCTCTTGGCAGCAGGTGTTCAGCTGTCAAAGAGACAGATGGGTCTTGGCCAGGAGGCGGCGGGAAGGGAGGTAAGGAAATGAGACCCGAATGGAACAGGCGCCCAGCCAGGAGCTCGGAGAGACGGGGAGGCTGTGAGTGGAAGCAACTGAGCCAGGAAAGGTGCAGAAAGGCAAATCACAAGTCTTTATCTGAGGAGCCAGACGCCCCAGAGCCCTGCTTCTTACCCAGACAGGCAGATCCAAGCAGAATACAAACATGGTGGGAGTGGTGGCAAAGGTCAAAGGTCACCTGCTCTGAGGACTCCTTTTAAATTTCTTTTGCATTCACTGCTTTCCAAGTATAGCACAGGATTGTGAAGAGCAAGCTGTTCAATGAGGTTAAGTGCTAGCACAGCGCTTGGCATGCGGTGAGCGCTATGTCCACATCAGCTGCTTCTACTGCTTTGTCGTCGGTCACGACAGTAATGCATCGGAAGTTCCAAGAGTGTGTGTGAGTTGGCTTTGCTTTGCTGGGGCGAAACAGCGACAGATACAAAGAGGAAGAGTTTGTCTGAGCTCAGAGTTCCTGAGGTGGTGGATGTGGCTGGTTCTGAGGCAGAAGAGCCCAGCGGAAGAGAGCTGCTTACCTCATGGCGCTCAGGGAAAGAGCCAGAGAGGAAGGGGCCAGAGACCAGACACCAACCCCAAAGGTCGCAGACCCCCAGACTCACTCTGTAGAGAGCTTTGCCAACCTCCCAGGAGTCTCTCAGCCAGGCAAGCTGACGAGCTAGATTAACTAGCAAGGAGGCCATGAGTCTCGGAGCCAGAAAGACTGCATCCCAAATTCTACCTTGGCCAATCCCTGGCTAGAAGGGCTTGGTTCAAAAATTCTTTTGTTGAGCCTCAGTTTCCTACCATGAAATCGCAATGTCACCTTCCTTGCTTGGCCCTGAATGGCCCTGAACTCTTCTCTCCACTTTGGAGTGTGAGACAAGAACATACAGAAGAGATAACAGCATCTTCTTCAGTGGTATGGCTGCCCGTGGTGTAGAGATTGGGAAATCCACGTGTGGCATCTTCCCAGGGTGCCAGCTGCCTTCTCCTAGATAAGGGGGTGTGGAAGGGAAGAGTTAGGCTGATGGAGACACACGAAGACAGCAGGTGGAGGTGTGAAGGTGTCCCTTGGCTTCTGGAGTGAGCACTGGCAGTGGAGTTGGAATGTCTGCCTGCTCCAGATGGTCCTGCCACTTACCGGTTGTGTGGGGAATACGGAAGCTTTGTGAGCATCGGCTTTTGGAAGCTGATACCAAACGAGGAGGCATTACTAAGCCTGAAGTTTTACTGAGGACTCTTCTGTTTGCCAGAGACAGAAACAATCTCAAAACTCAGTTAAGTACAACAGGGACCAAGTTGCCCATCAGGAGGCTGTGCGAGGCAGAGCCCCTCTGTCTCGGGCTCCACATCCTGCTGTCCCTCTTGGCCTTTCTGTAAGGTGTTTCTCCCCTGTGCCTTGAGCTCTCCATGTCTTCTGTCATGGTCCTCTCCATGTCCACTCCATGGAACTCTTGCCTTCATGGAGTTTCTTCGATTGCCTTTCACCTAAGCTCTGCCTACTTCTAAAAATGCATGTCTTGTGCTGCGTCCCACTCGGCCCACCTCCTCCCCAGCTTGGTTCCACGGAAAAGACAAACCATGGAAATGGAAACCTTGTAAACCCCTCAGCCAAGACGTTAGCAGGCTTGCTCAGCATTTCTGAATGCTCACCCCAGTCATTCCCAAGCTTTTCTTCCAGCAGGTCAAGCCACATGCAGTGAGTGTGTATTTTGTGTCCAAAATACTAAGAGAAACTTTCAGTGACTACTGTTTAACACACACTGTCTTCTTGAGAAGGTTCTGGATGGTCAGTTGGATCAGTGTTTGAAGAGAGATTCTACTGGCGACCCCCAGTTGCACTTTGGAAACTCAACCTCAGTCTCCTTTCTTGGCCTTTTTAGCTTTTCCTTCCTATTCTGTCAGACTCACTCCCACCCTAAACACACCTTTCTGCCAATAAACTGCAGTCTTCTCTTTTTTGTAGTTAGGAACACACCTCAGGGTCAGAAACTATCTTAGTCACCTATTCTTCCAGCTGACCAACATACAGTAGGTGCTCGAGAAGTACGTGAACGATGAGACCATGCAAGGCCTGAGAGACGTTCCGTGGTAATGTGATTCAACGCCTCATTAGGACCTGCTGGCTCTGCCACCATATTGGATTGTTCTAATGCTGTATGACAAACATCCCCAAAACACAATAGCTGAAAATTACGATAGTCATTTTCTTCACCTTCACAGTACCTATGAGTTAGGAATTCAGGGAAGGCGTGGTACGGTAGATCTGGCTCAGAGTCTGTCATTCAGTTGCAGGCTGACAGTGGGTGGCATTGAACAGGACCAGGCTGGGACAGCTGGGGATTTGACAGGCTAGAGAGCCCGTGACATCTCTCCTCAGGGAGTCTCAGGGCCTCCATGTGATCTCTGCTTGGGTTGGCTTGGCTTCCTCTGGTTTGATGAATGTAGCGTGGATGTGTAAAACATTCAGGGAACCTGGGTGATGGGTATATAAGAACCCTCTATACGGTTCCTGTAGTTTTTCTTTTTTCTCTTTTTCATGTATTTGGTACAGGGTCTCACTACACAGCTCGAACTCATAGTGATCTTCCTGTTTTCAGCCTCTCCAGCACTGGGAATATAGGTGTGCACCGCCAGGCCTGGTCTCAGTCTTTGTGGCCGGCTCAGCACACCTGGGGGCAGGGCCAGCATGGCATGTGGTGGCAGGGATTGAACCCCGGTCCCTGTGTTTGCCTAAGCAAGCACTTAGTCCACTGAGCTATCTCACCAGCCCTCCAGCAGCTTTTTTATCTGCTTAAAATTATTCAGAAATAAAAGTCTAACTTAAGGCAACATTGCTCAGTGGAGTAAGTGCTTGCCTGGGGAGCACAAGGTCCTGAGTTCAATCCCTGATGCTGAAAAATATATAAATAAAGTCTAACTTAAAAATGCTACCTGACTTTTTGCCGCCACTCTAAGGAGGATGGAGAGGAAATGGTCTTAGGAAAGCCAGGAGCACGCAGAGCTCACAGTCGATGCTAGCACGTTTTGCTTTGGGTTCGAGCAGGATCAGACAAATTCCTCTCGACCCTGTGCATACACTGATCTCAGTGTCTATTGTTGTCTGCTTAAATGCCTGTGTCCCCCTTGAATGTTGTGTTCTCTGAAGCACATTTTCTCTACTGTTCTACATTTTCTCTTCTGTCCCCAGAACAGAATTCAGGTCATATCGGAGGGTGAACCATGAAAAAGTACGTCGTGCAGCCACAGCGAAGGGGTGAGGGGCACGGATTTACACTCATGCCTATGTGAGCGGGGCAGGCCCTGCTTACGTTAGTTCATGATTCCTCTCAGCACGAATAAGAGCGTTCCTTCCTGCAAGAGGAGTTGTTTCAGGAAAACTCAGCAACGACCAAGGTTTTCACTGCGGATTCCACAAAGGCCTGGAGACTCCTTCCCGTGGGCTGCTGGAGTGCCCTCCGACCTCGGTCCCAGAGCCAGCCCCACTGGACTCACGGAGCTCACCTTGCTCTCGCTGTCCACCAGCCAGGGGCAGCGGACCCTCCTGGCTGGCGCAGATGCGAACACGCAGGGTGGGGTCCAGGGCAGCCGAGGCTCCTCGCCCAGCTGGAAGGTGGCCACAGGCCCTGCTGGGGCAGGAGGCGCAGGAAGTGGGGGAAGGAGGAAGTGGTCTTGTCAAGCCCTGCCCATTGCACTTCCCATGGGGTCAGGCAAATGTCATCAGATGAATTTTTTCAGACTTTAATTGGGATTTGAGCAGGAGGCAGTTCTTTCTTTCTTTTTTTTTTTTTTTTCTTTCTTTCTTTTTGACATCTAAACTTTAGAGCCACAGCAGCTGCCCTGCTAGAGTCTCAGGCTGTGTATCACTGGGCAAGGCCCATATTACAAGAAAAGCCAGCCAAAGGACCAGGGAAGGCAACAAGCCGTCCCCTGCATGCCGCATGCCTTCTTCCAGGGTTGAGTGAGACGTGACCGCAGGCACTGCCAGGGAGGAAGGTGGGGAGAGGTGCCTGGGGGCCCAGCATTCCTGCCAGGGTGGTGGAGTCCAGGTCTTCCCGAGCCAGAGCCAGAAACGTGCTGCCTGCCTCTCTGTGAATCCTCCTCCCTGGGCGGAGCAGCTGGGGCCTTTGCTTTCCATTCTCAGAACATGGCTGGGCCTGGGCCTCTCCAACTTCGTGTTCTCTGCGGGCCAACACACGGCAGTGAGACAGAGAGCCACTCTCCGTGGCATCCGGGCAATGATGCCGTGTCTGGCCATGCTTCCCCCTTCACCAAAGCCGTCCTGGGAAAAGTTCTCCTTCAGACACTCCGGCAGTTGTTTTTAACTGGCAAGTCCCAAGACGGAAGGCATTGCCAAGCAATCTGGATCTTATTTTGACTGAAACTCGTTTATTCTTCTCAGAACAAAAGAATGCCAACAATTCGGCGGTCGCTCTCCTGCTACGTCACCCACCAGAGCTCCGCTGAGTTCTGAGAGGTAGCACTGGCTGGTGCGGGGAGGCCCGAGGCAGACAGAGACGCTGCCGGTCGTCGCGGGGGCATCTGCTTTCCATTGTTCTCCTTCTTTATTCTGTGCGGCCAAACAGCCAGCAGCATGCCCTGCCCCAGCGGACACCACCACTGAGGGTCTCAGGGCCAGGAGAGCCCAGAGCTGCAGGCCAGTTCCGGGGGGCCCTGGGCAGGGTCCACACTGGGCTGGCAGGCAAGGGGCTTTGTCAAACCCTGTGACATCGAATTGGGCTCTTAGATGCCCAAGAGCCTTCCTAAGGAGCAGGTCCACAGTGCCTCCTGGGGACCACAGAAATCTAGCTGATGGGTGGCTCCCTACTGCCTGATGGCCACCTGAGGAGGATGGGCCGCCCCGAGATGCCCGACTCCTGCCACAAGCCCAGAGGCGCCCGCCCTTCATAACGATCTTGCCATCTTTTGGCAGTACTGGAAAGTTCGTTTGCAGGTGGAAGAATGTTCATTGCTTTCAGCCACCATCCTAGAAAACATGGCCTGCTGTGAGTCTTCTTACCCTCACCCTGCCTTGCTCTTTCCTTCCCTCTTCTTGCCCTGCTTTCCTTCTCTTTCCCATTCAGTTCTTCATGTGGAACCATTGAATTCTTATCTAGATGCCTCACTGTCCCAGAGTACGAGGGAGTATAGCAACGTGACTGTCAGACTGTGCTAAGCTACGACGCAGTAACAAACACTCCCAGGAATGTCGTGTGCTAAAGCTGTCTGTTGTCCTCCTGCCTCTTTCCCACGGAGGAGTGGTGGAGTGCTCGGGCTCCCACGTGCTTAGTCAGGAGCCCAGAAGCCAGTGTGTGGATGGTTGCTGCGGAGGGCAGGGAGGTCCGAGGCTGCCAGCGTAGGCGCCACACTCACAGAGGTGGTTGCTCAAACTGGTGGCTGGCTGGCCCGTGCAAAAGGAGCACTCCAGGAGAGACCAGCAGTGTCAAGGCCGTGAATCACGTAGGAAAGGGCCCAGGAGGCTGGACCCTGGCTAAATGATGGGGTGAAGGCATAGGCCTCCCACAGTCTGTGGTATCAGCCCACAGGACAGAGCCTGGCAAATACCACATCTATGTGTATCTTCCACGTGACTCTGCCACGTTAGGTGAAGAGGACACACCGAGTGGATTGGGAAAAGGCCTGATTTACTTCAAGAATGTGTGTGTGATAGGCGGGAAGCTAAAGAGGACTATCATGGTCTGGGGTCTTGTAAGGGGAGCAACACCATCCAGGACACATAGTTTATAAGATTATTTGTAATAGACACCCCGAGAACCATATACAAAAAGAGAATGCAGGAAGTCTGTGCGCACACGAAAGACCAAAGAGTCCAGCTGAGGGCCTGGATCCCACACAGGTGTGTGTCCTGCATGAGTCCAGCTGAAGACCTAGAGCCTGTGGCAGTGCCTCCCACAAGTCCAACTGGAGGCCTAGTGCCCATGACAGTGTCTCGTGCTGGCCGGCTTCACGGATCCGCGCTGGGAAGGCCCAAAGGTCTACAAAGTCTGTGCCAGCAGGCTGAGGGATCTGAACTGGAGCCAGGAGGCGACGCTCAAGGTAAGGACCAGAGCTTCCCCAAAGGTACCACAGCCAGCCTCAGCCATAGTGAGGTCTCGAGCTCCTCTAGTGACGAGGACAGCTGCCTTCCCATCAGGAAAGCCAATGGGCCAAGCTTCTTCAGGAGACAGCAGTGCACCATCTTCCCCTCCAGAGCCAAGAAGCGATGCTCAAAGTGAGCAGAGCTCTTCCAAAGTGAACCGCAGCCGTTCTCAGGGGCATTGAGGTCCCAAGCTCCTCCTCTGATTTGAACAGCCGAGTTTGCCAGGAAAGCCAGCATGACAAGGTCCCCCAGCAGAACAGCCCCAGAGGGCCAAGAGCTCCCTAACAGCTTCCCAATAGCTTCTCCCATTTTGCTTCTTAGGCTGTGGGCAGCAGTCCTCAGCTGGCCTCCCCCACCCAGCACCGTGCTGGCTCAGTTCAGCTGGGTGTAATGAGTTGCCCCCCTGCTGGCATCCACCACAAGAATGCATCAACTCTACCCTAGTGCTGACCCGATTAAGCTGCTTTATGCAAAATTATCTGATTTAATGATCACAGTAACTGTACTAAGTGGGAAAAAACAGTGACCTTCCTAGAGGTGGAGGCCTGCCACACAGCTGAGCCATAGCGCAGCGTAGACTCTGTCAGGCTCCAAGCAAGCACTGTATAGGTCTCTGAGATCCCAGAGCGAGGTGAGGCCGTCTGCGGTAGAGAATTACACATCTCCTGAAAACACAGCACCTGGCGTGCCACTTGCCAGTCTGAATTAGGTGGCACCCCCAGTGGCCGTGGGGCTCTCATTGTCTTGCCACGAATGCCGAGTCCCAGGGGTTAGTGGTCCCAGGAAGCCTCCCCACAGGATGAATGCAGTCAGTCCAGAGCACATTTCAAAGGGAGGACACAAAACAGCCGGCTGGACCCTCAGAACACATAGCCCTGTTGTGGCAACTCTGCTTGCTTGTCTCTAGGCCATGGCTAAGGTTGGGAAGTCTTCATCCAGCCCAAGGATATGGAAGGAGCCCAAGCTCACTGCAAAGCTTGGTATCCGGCCTTGGAAGATGGTGGTGCAGGGGGAAACTTTCCAACTGGTGGCTCTCTGGGTGGGACGCCTGCTCACGCACTTGGTGTGGGAAGAGAAAAGGCCAGAGGTCATAAAGTAGAGGGGCCTACAAAGAATTTCAAATTGCCTGGCAGGCTGGAAGGAAGGAAAGTGGCTGGGAGGCAGGATAAGTAGGCTAGGCCTCCAGGAACATGGTGGATGGGTGAGGTTGATGGCGGATGAGGGCTGTGTCTCACAGGCTAATGCCACCATGGAAGAAACTCCAAATGACCATGCAGGCAAGATGGCTGGCGTGCCAGAGTCAGCTACCCTCTGCCGTGGCCACCCGGCCCCACCAAGGCAGGCACACAGATGGAGTGAGTGTGGGGCAGACTTGGAGGCCATGGGTGGGGCCCACAATGTGGACTGACAGCTATGGAGGCTGAGGCAGCGACCACCCTTCCTGAGGATCCAGGCTGTCAGCACGGACGCCAGCGTGAGTCCCCTGTGAGCTGGTCCTGGAGGCAGCTGGGGCAACGGCCCCCTCTATTGTGGTTAGAGCTCTGGTTTCCTCTCACAGAATGGCCATTCCTTCTTGGTATTCACCTTTGGTTAGCAAACCCTCACCTATCACCACTGTCTACGATTATGCACAAGCTTTGATCTCAGCCTGAGCTCCCTCGAGCCCAGGACACTTTCTCCATAGCAGATGAGATGCAGCAGTACACTGTGACCATATGCCACACCGTGGGGATGCTGTTGGCCGGGTGGAGGCCTGGACCAGCCCGCGGGAACAAGGCCAGGGGCTGGCTAAGCGGCCCCGCACACGTAGAGTCAATGAACTTCGTGTGCTACTGCCTCCACCAGGGAAAGAGCATACGCCAGCCGGGGAGGCTCATGGGTGTGGACACGTCTACACTTCTCCTGGCAGTGCACTGGGGAGCTGGAGTACCTCACTCTCCAATTCTGGGCTTCTGGGGTTGCAGATTCTGGTCCCAGAGGGTGGACTGTCACTAAAGCACAGAGCAAGCAACCACTGAATGATAACCAACCTCGCAGCTGGGAAATTTAGGCTCCTTTGGTTTAGGCTCCAAGAAGAGGGGACTAAAAGGAGTCGCTGCTTTGCAAGGCAGTTGACCCTGGTCACCAAGAGAAGGCAGGGGTTGGGAAGAACCAGGGAGAACCACGAGGTCACTTCAGAGTCTCATGGTCCCGGCACAACTGGAACTGTCAACAGGGCTGGAGTGATGGGTGTGGCCTACGGGCTGGACGCGAGCTCGTGCTTAACACTTCGCTAGAGTCCTCTTGAGGAGTTTTGTTGTTTCCCAACAAAGGACGCAGCTACAGTTTGCATCTCCCCAAATATCGTGCATTGAGATCCTAAACCCCCCCTCGAAGGGGAGGGCATTAGAAAGGAAGGCCTCTGAGGTAAGAAGGCCCTGAGGTGAGTCTGCAAGACGACACTGGCACCTGTATCCAGAGGCATGGGAGACCTCGTGCCCTGCCCACGGTGAGGCTGGAGGGGACAGATGGCTGTCTAGGAGCCAGCCGGTGGACCCCCCCAGACATGGGATCTGCTGCTGTTTTGTTCTCTCCAAAACCTGAAATTCATTTGCCACTGGAATAGTGCTGGGAGCTAGCCTTCGCCAAGCTTCGAGGCCCTGTGGGTAGGACCACTCCATTGTACAAGGGAGAGCCCATGCTTTAGTGCCTTGGCCTTCCACATCCAAGCATGGGATAGAACGACAAGAAGCCCTTGGCAGCTAGTGTCACCTTGGTAGCGAGCTTCCAGACCTGCAGAACTGTGAGCCAACGCGTTTCTGTTCTTTACAAGTTCTGGGACAGCAGCACAGACTAAGATATGCCTTGATCTTGGACTACTTAACTTCTGCATCTGTAAAAACTGTACTTCTGTGGATTAGAAACCATCTCACATGATATTATTGTCCTGGCAGCTCTTGCAGGCTAGGTTAGAATTCTGCTCCTGTTTCGCCCTGGTCCTGATGGTCAATGCCAGGTGGGACCAGTTGGCCCAAGGACATGCTGGCTAGGTGACAGGAAGCCTCCTCATGGAACACACAGGCCTGGTCTGTAATAAGTTACTACAGCCATGAAAAGTGGTGGCAAGTAGCGGAAGAGGAAGGAGCTTCGTAGGGTGGCGGTAGGGTCACTGGTTAAGCCGAAGACACGTGAAAGGCTGATTCAAGGCTGTCTGCTAAGTGTTCCCAAGTTTAACTGACATAACAAACCACACACATTTAATGTATGCAATTTAATAAGCTGGGAGGTCTGTCTGTCTGTCTGTCTCTCTGTCTCTGGAAAGTGATCAGCACAAGCCAGAACCTGCCCATCTCCCCATAGCGTTCCTTGCGCTTCGCTGTGCGGCGTTGCCCTCACACCTGCCTCCTTTCGCTGGGCAATATCGATCTACTTGTCTACAGGCTCCTTCCCACTCTTTGGGCTGTCACACAGGGCCTCCCGCAGCACGCGCCCCTCATCTGTCTTCACTCACTCACTCTGTCCACTTTGGCTTGGATATCTGTGGCTGGATCACTGTACTGCTTGGTAGTTTCCACCACACAGCCGGAGTTTTTTATTCTCTCACCTGTTGATAGACATTTGTTTTTTTTAATTTTATTTTTTATTTTTATCTTTTCTTGCAGAACCGGGGATTGAACTCAGGCCTTTGCACTTGCCAGGCAAACACTTACTCTACTGAGCCGTCTCCCCAGCCCCTGCTGATGGGCATTTGGGTTATTTCCAGTCTGAGGATATTACGAATAAAGTAGCTATGAACTTTCATCTGCAACTTTCTGTGTAGACATCTGCTTTAATTCCCCTTGGATGAATGCAGAGGGACTTCCTCATGCAGCAGGTGTGTAGTTAACATGTAGGGGTTGCCAAGCTTCCCCAGAGTGGCTTAAGGCCTGACCTCCCACTCGCTCGCTCGAACTGCATGCTGATCATGGCCTCTACACAGTCCAGCCAGCAGTGTCACTCAGGGAACCTGGCTGGCAGTGCAGGGCCATCCCACATGTCACTATCTTCTCTGCCAGAAGAAAAAGTTTTACATAGTCTTATACTTGATGTTTACAATTATTTTTAGAACTGTTCATAGTGAACATTGAGCGGAAAGTACAATGAGTCCCCCTACCTTCCTTGTCCCCCTACATGCCTAACTTCTCCCTCTAGTGACATTTATCTCAGAGTCGCTTATTTCCCTGGGCTGCAGGGAACCTGAGCATACTCTCCCTGAGGGCAGATCAGAGGCCTGAGAGGACAGGTGCTGAGAGAAGCAACGTGTCTCTTCTCCTGTCCTCCCCAGTGGGTCAGCCTCTCCTTCTTCCTTGGTGGAAGAGAGAGAGGAAAGGGTGTGGGAGGCAGGAGTAGCCCTCCATGGGGAGCCTCCGAGAAACTGTCACAGAAACTTTGTGATGCCCAGATGGCACGGGGGCATCCAGTCAATGGCTCTCTCAAAGGTACCACCTAGAAGTGGCGGGCCCCACCCCAGTATTTAACGTTCCTCACAAGGCTCAGTTTTTTGGCAAAATTCATTGAGCACCTTAACACAGAAGAGCATTCTATCCTCAGAAGAAGCATCCAAGCAGCACGTCCTGGGCCACCTGAAGATAAGAAGGGTGATTAGGACTCACCTGGGGTGCCTGGATGAAGGCAGGACACTAGCGTGGATGCTAATGTCCTGCGGCTCCACCATGTCCCAGATCCTGGGAGGGACTGAGTTACTTCACTCATGGCTGAGGCAACATACCCAGCCCTCAAAGTTAAATGAGAAAACGTTTGTTTCAGCTCACAGTTTGTAGCGCTTTCAGTCCAGAATCCGCTAGTTGCAAAGCAGGGTGGCACAGCAGAGGAGAAGGTCCATGGCATGGCAGGGAAGGCAGCAGGCAGCAAGCAGCAGCAGCCTGCCCGCCCTTTCATCTCTGCCCGGCTACAGCCTCCCACCTCCAGGCAGGGCCTTCCCAATATCCATGCCCAGAACTGTGCTAAACCAATCAGTGAATTAATTTAGTAATCCCGAACCCTTAATCCCAGCATTACACAGTATAGATCCAGCCACCTCTGTAGAGCCCCACCTAGGGCCAAGTGAGACATAAGATACAAGCTTTAACAGATCTTTTGCAATAATATAACCATATTTATTAAATGTTTATTGTGGCCTGTTATCTTTCTTAATCTTCAGAGCCTCCTCTCAGTTGGGTAGGAGACAGTATGTGCTGGTCCAAACCACTGGCTCTGAGCTAGTCTGCCTGGCTTGCCACCCACCCCGTCCTTTGCAGGCTACCTTGAGCACATGGCTTCACTACCACAGCGCTTGTGTCTCTAACACGAAGACAGCAGCAGCCGTCCCCTCCTGATGAGGCTGAAATGTGAGCGTGAGTGGAGAACGGACAGTGCCCTGGACGACCGAGTGCAGCTGCCCTCTCCGCTCCACATTACAGGGCTGGGAAGTAAAAGCTGAGGAGCTGTGCCAGGCTGTTCCCGAAGGCATTCATCAGCTTGAGGTCGTGGTAGGTGGAAGCAAGGGGGGCCTGCACCCCGCTAAACACAGACAACATGGTGGATAATGGGCCATGGAGGCTCTTAAGCCAAGTTGGGTGAGGTGAGAGCGTGATTCCCTGTAATAAATATTTTCCTGTGTTTTTTCCTGAGGTAAGATTTCCCTGCAGCTCAATTTGTATGATAATCATCAGGGTGTCGTTGCCTGGGGAGCTAAGTGGGGAGGCACAGGACAGGGACCTCCCTAGGCCCTCACCCCAAGCAGTGATGTTGAGTCACAGCTTATTTTGGTTAAGGTTGGAAGCGCAGCCTGGTGAAATCCCCAGGCTGGAGAGTGAAAAGGAGTGTCTTTTGCGCACTGCTTTAGGAGCTAATTTTGTGTGGACAGAGTTTTCCAGACAGGAAGAGGAAACTAGTTTCCAGTAAACACTCTTGAGGGAGACAGGAAGCTGGTGAGTGGGGAGTTTGTTCCAGTCCTGGGTTCTGATGGCCCCTTAAGTGTGGTCGAAGAATCTGACCAACACAGTCAGATCAAGCTGGGGATTCTGCAGCGTCTCAGGGCCCCCTGGGCATCCCGTCAGGCCAGCCATCCCACCATACCTGAAGCTTCGGCACTTGGCCATTCACGGTACCTGTTAAATCCTTTTGGGGTCCAGGTTTAACCCTATGTTTACTTCCTCTGAAGTGTTCTGCAGTGTTGTCTAAAGGGAGTCATAACCCCATCTGGGGTAGTCAGCCTGAGAGTGACAATGCCTTTCTACGGGTGGGAAAACAGGTTATAAGGGACGCACCTCCTGCCCGGGGTCACAGAACTGGCTAGCGGTGTTGCCGAGGCTGCGGTCCAAGCTGGTCGGAGGAGGCTGCGCGCTGTGGGGGTCGGACAGGCCAGCACAGGAGCAGACTGTGAGAGACCCGAAGCAGAAGGAACTTGTCATTAGCTGCGCGACCATGCGTGCCGAGAACTCACGTAGGAACTGTACTTTCTGGTAAATCTCTAACTTTCCTGGTAAGAATGAATGTTTCGGCCTTCAGAAATTCCAGGATGCCTTATCTGTAATCCACCAATAAGCAAGGTGGTTGGATCAAAACGGTTCATGCAAGCCCTGGCTCCAGAATCCAGCAAATCCAAATCCAAGTCCTTCTGTGGCACTTGGCAACTAGGTGAACGAACAGGCCCCGTGCACTCTCTAAACTTCGGTCAGTGTGTATAAAGTGAGCACAACCAAGTGTCAGGACTTTATTCACTCAGTAGACATTGTTTGGGTCCCTGTTGTGTGTCGGGCCCTTTCTACATGTGTACGATACAGCCCAGAACAGAGCACACACAGACCCCTGAGTTCATGGAGTGTGGAGTCACGCGATATTGTGGATGAGCAGGATCTGGGTACTATCCCAGTGCTCTGATAGGGCTGGGGAGATAGCTCAGTGGCAAAAGTGCCCGGCAAGTGCAAGGCCCTAAGTTTGATCCCTGGTACCACATGCTGTGCCACTCCTGGAAGCCTGGGCACGCCATGCACGAGAGGATTTCTAGAAGTCTGATGGAGAGACCCTGTGTCGAAAGAATTTTTAAAAATGGTCTGATATTGTTGGTGGGTATTAAATATCCTAGTAGGATTGTTGCCACCTCCTCCACATGATTCAGGGCCACTGATCCCACCAGTAGCCCTGGAATAAACACCCATCCTGTTGGTCCCCAACTCATTTTGCTGCTGGGTGATGTGGGCTGGGAGTGGGATCCTAGTCTGAAGTACTAAAAGGGCGGGGAAAGGTGCTGGGAGTCGCGGGAAACATATTCTTTATTCTATAAAGGAGACAGCATAAAACTGCCCCATTCCTGTCTCTGGAATGTGGCGTGACCGATAGGACATGGGGACCTAGCACAGAGGTATTCAGCAGCTTCTTAAACTGAGAAATGAGCTAAAATCGCAGAGTGGGAACGTGGCAAGGCCCTGGGCGTGTGGCGTTGTTAGTGTCACCCGGCTCTAAAGCCTGCCCCAGGTCAGGCCTGCTGCTCCACTAGCGAAACCAGTGTGCGCCAGCGCTTCCTGTGACTAGCTTTCAGAAACACTTTAACTGATGTGAGTTGTTATGATGTCACTTCCCTTGTTTATTAATAAGATCGCCAGGCATTGGCCTGTGAATATTATGTTCGTATTTGTATCTCTTGTCACAAATAGCCCCATGCTTTCTATGGAGTAGGTGAGAAATTCACAATTCAAGAAAACGTTTGTGTGAGCCGTATTTGTATACCCTTCTACGTACATGACCTTTTATACTTCTTTCAGGTCCCATGTTCAATGCTGTACACAATTATTTAAGATAATGATAAAGAACAGCTTATGTCTAACCACTTAGACCTGGCAGACATGAAAAATTTTAAAACCCCAAGCTTTAAAATCCATGCGCTTTACACCAGGCTTTCGGTTGCAGCGTGCCTGGGGCAGGCTGACTTGAAGCGACGGCCTTTGATATATGCTGACACATGCCTCCCTCAGATCCCTACAAGTGGCCAAGGCTGCAGGGACAGTCTGCGCTGTCCCTTGTGCCATCCAGCCTGATGTCTGCCTGGCGTCTGCACCCCAGATCTGAAGCCGGGGAGGGCCCACCTGGCCCAGGATTTTGTTCAGTGAGGTCGCGGGAACTGGACAGGGTTTGCCTTGGGTTCAGAACTGGCAGCCCGAGGTCTGGAGGTGCACTGTGGCGGGTCAAGGCCAGTTCTTCTGCTTTCACAGGGAAGAGGCTGAGGCAAACGCTGCAGACACAGCTGGATTTATGGGGAGAGTTTCACTGTTCCTCAGCAGGTGCACAAGACTGTCCTTTTATCTCAAGCCTGCTTCTTGTTCAACACTTTCTCCATGCTGGGCACTGTGGGGGACAGACAGATGAGAAAGATGCAGATTTGTTCAGTGAACAGCCACCTAGGAGGCATGATAAGACATAAACGAGCATGTAGATATGTTCATTCATTCATTCATTCATTCACTCGTCATCCATTTAACCAAGTCCTACATACTTGGAATAAACCAGTAAACAATGTAGATGTGGTCTCTGCCTTCATGGAGCTCATTTGGTCACAGGGAAGAAATACTGAAGTTTTGGTCATCCCATCAGTGCCTTCGTGAAACTTACCATGTGTCCCCAGAGGAAAGAATTGGAGGGGATCACAGCAGCATTAACAGGGGCACCTGACCCAAGTTGAGTTGTAGAATTACCCCCATTCTACAGGTGAGATAGAGAGGAATTGTGTCATTTGCCCAGGTTCACCCATGGTGGAGCTTGAGGAGCCAGGCTGTCCTTCTCTAGGGCTCTCTTCCATGGTGC
The DNA here is from genome assembly GCF_000260255.1 of Octodon degus. Taxonomy (NCBI): domain Eukaryota; kingdom Metazoa; phylum Chordata; class Mammalia; order Rodentia; family Octodontidae; genus Octodon; species Octodon degus. The sequence goes on along the minus strand of NW_004524580.1, from coordinate 33,127,268 downwards.
CCTGTAGGGAGAGGTCCTGAGCTCTAGGGTCACCATGGAGCAGGCAGGTGGATGAATTGACTGGGCCCTGGAGGAGGGGTCTAGGCACCTTGGCATTAAGTGAGAATGCAGCAGGTGCCACATGGAACTCAGGGAAATGTCAGTCGCTTCCTGGGGAAGTGCCATGTCCCTCAGACCCTGGAAGAAAAGTGGAAGGGCTTCCGCCCAAAAAGAGAGATGGAGGCCTAATGGGTGGGTAGGCAGAGGGGAGATAGCGAAGGCAGAGAGTTCAGCTACGAGGAGCGGCGCAGGCAGCATCCACAGCCGGGCACAGGGTGCTTGGAGGCACCTGCTATGCTTGAAATATGAAGTCTCCCCAAAACACTTAGGTATGGATGGCTCGATCCCCGGCACAGCAGTGTCAGAGGTGGGGCCTACGGAGGCGACTGGATCACAGGGCCCCGTGGGCATCCATGGGCTCATCCTTCCACCCATGCACAAGTTCACTGGCAGGTGGGTGAGGTTTCTTCCTTGGAGCTGACTAGCCATGGACTGGAACCTTTGCAGCTGTGAGCCAACATGAACTCCTCCTCCACGCTAGGTCATTGGGTCCTTTAGTTCTGCAAAGGAGAGGGGGCTGGTGCAGCATGTGGGAGGAACTGAGCTGCGGTAGATGCTGAACATCCACCAGAGCCTTCCATTTCTACAGCCAGAGCGTAAGCAGAAGAGAGGAGCTGGGAACTAACACGGTGGAGCCGCTGCTACATACTGCATGTTTTCATGTGCTGCTTTATCCCTACAGGCAGGAAAACTTGATCCAAGGGGCAAGCGTCCTATGCAAGCTAGCATGCAAAGGACATGACTGCGCTGTTCGATCACTCGTGAAGCCCGAGGGAGAGGAGACTGCTGACGCAGAGGAGGGCGGGGGCTGCCGCTTTCAGCACTGGCTTAAGTCTCTGCCTATGTCCTGTCCTTTCTGTGTGACCTTTCTTCTGTTTTACTCTTCTGCTTTTCTAAGCCATGTGGCTGGAAACCCAGCCACCAACCCCCAGGATTTACACAACATAGTGAGTCCTAAATTTCACAGGAAGTGCTCTGATTAGCCCAGCATGGGCCAAGAGACTGACCCTAACCAGTAAGTTTCTAAGTAGCAGGTCATGGTGCCCCTGCATGAGAAATTCAGTAACAATCTGGAAGATAAAACCCAGGGGGTATTCCATAGCAGGAGGCACTGGCCGGATCCAACAGTGGGCATCGTCCGTAGTCCTTCATGCTGTATGGAGCTGGTGCTGGCAAGTCCTTTCCTAGGGGGGTTGGACTCAGAAGCCAAGACCCTGGAACGCGGGGCCTGGAAAGAGGAAGTGCTCAGCCGTAGCTCACCGAGCAGGGATATAGTCAAGCCAGGCTGCACGCCTGGCTTCTGGCCTCAAAGCCTGCACCATCCCAGCCTCAGACCCCCACTTTTCTTCCCCGGATCCTTTGTGGCTAGAGGCACTGCTTGGCTGGCTGGCTGCATATTTCTTAAGACATGGGTGGCCTGACATATGAGGACCGAGCTTCCTCCTGTAAAAGCACGTTTCCCCCCTACCATTCATTTGAATATGACTGGTAATTCTAGGCAAGACTCAAATGGAAAGTCGCCTTACACTGTGATGACGTCTTCTTTTCTTCATCCAAACAACAGTGTGATTTTTAATAATGTTTGTTAACCTCTTATCTGTGACAAGATCAGATCACCAGAACTCTGGGGGAGAGGGGAAGCAATCCAACTTAGATTGTTTAAATTTAGGAAGGTTGTTTAATTTCTGTAACCTGCAGGTGCTTCCCAGGGAAGACAGGACATTTGGCCTGGCACCCGAAACACGATGATGCCGACTGTCATTGTTTTCTCTCTTTCTGATGGGGTGTCAGCGATGGCACTGATTTTGAGCTCAGTGAACCTGGCCTAGACCCAAAGAACATTATATCCACTCCCAGAATCCTCTTGAATGGGGATTACGTGTCGGATTACTGAACATTACAGGAATACCAGGACTCTGATGCTTACTGTGAATTTATGGCTCTTTGTTCTCTTCCAAACTCCTAGCATTGCTTTTTCCATGAAAAAAGGCAATTTCAAAATGTACCATATCTAATATAACACATGGACATGTTCGCCACACACATTCTTTTAATTAAAAGAGTCAGTATACTGCCTTTTGCTGACAGTTGACACCAACTCTTTAATGCCACTTTCTATTGTTGATTTATGAGGTGCATACTCTAAGCAAAGTAGAGAATAAATCATCTATGACATTAATTTGCTTAGCAGCTCTCCAATAAATGTGCATAATTAATGGTGGGCGTGCTACCTGTGCCTGTTAGCAGCAGGCCTCTGTCGGGGGCTCTCATCCCCAAGTTGTTCCACTGCTGGGCTTCGCGGGGAGGGCTGGGAGCATAACTGGAGGGGGGTGAGGGTGAGGGTGAGGGTTGGAGCTGTGACTACATCTGGTACCTTGAGGCGGGGGAAGGAGCTCTACATGCTGCACGGGAGAGAGGACACGAGGACTGGAGACGGAGCTCCACTCGGCCAAGGTGGCGCATTATTGCAGTGCATGTGAACATCTTGCGGTAGCACCTCTGGAGCTGAGTCTGCAGGAGCAGGAGCAGCGGGTGGGGCCGGAGGAGTTTGGCTTTTGTGGTCAGGCTGGGGGCAAGGCTTGGGCCCATCCCCCTGCTGGACTGGTCAGAGGCCACTCCTGGGTCTTGGCTTTGGATTCAGGAAGCAGAAGAGTGAACGCAGCCCCCCCCCCTGGGGAGGGGTCTCCAGAGGCCCTGGGTGTGGTGGCGGGTGCATTTCCTCTGCCCGCAGAGGCAGCTTGGTTCTCATCCCTCTCATTCTCACGCTTTTGTGCTAACTTTGCTGGGTTACCTAACATTTTGGTCTTCGTTGCCTTGTGTATAACGGAGGAGTAGAACACTAGCTACCTCCTCCACTTGCTGTAAAGGTTAAAGGAGAGGATTTCCAAGAAGTGATGGTACTAGACGCAGGCACACAGTGAGAATTCTGCAGTCACCGATGTAGCACTGACGTGGCGCACCTGTCGGTCCTAAGAGCTGGACAAGTTTTGTACGCATACAGCTTTCTGGGAAGTGGTCCCTGGTATACATCGGGTCTCTCGAAGGGGTCCCAGACCGCCCAAGAGATGGAAGTGCTCTCCCCGAGGGTGCCTCCTGTCCTGTTTTGGAGCGCTTCTCCCTGGTACACTGTTCTTTCTGGACCCTCGTAGGGGGAGACCTGCAGCAGCTGACAGTCACATGTCACACCAGCAGCGAGCTGGCCTCAGAATGACAATGATGCTGAAGAACTTTATAGTTTCTCATGAAATCTATGGAAGAAGTCTCCTTGAAACAGAATCTGTCCCAAACTATACAGGTCACCTGGAAAATCCCTTCTGTGCACAGCGAGGGTGAGTTTCTATCATCTGGAACCCAAGAGTCGCAATGGAAAAGAGCCCGAGGTCCACCCAATGCCTGCCGTGTCCCTGCTGTTCTCGCAGTATCCTCAGAAGCTCTGCCTTAGTCTTCTCTGTTTTACAAGTTGGAAAGTGCAGAGCCAGATAAATTAGGAAATGAGGCAGCCCTGACTAGGAAGAAGCTGAACTTGGACTCGGTTCTCCGTCTCGGTTCTAAAAGCCGGGTCCTTCCCACTGCCGAGTACAGCAGGAGGAGGAAATCTTGTGATAAATCTCCTTTTCCCAGGGGGTGTATGGAAAGCATTCTAAACAAGGAAGACAGATTCTTGGCCTGGCTTTTTATTTATTTGTTTTTGCCTCATTCCTGGTATCTTTCAGCAGGACCCTGACCTTGAGCACTTTGCCTTTCTTGAGCAGTTTGTTTTGAGTGCTTTGGCTTTGTTTTTATTGGGGTTTTGTTATTGTTGGTGGTGCTGGTATATTAAACTGTAGGGTTTGGGCCAGATGTTCTGTTCCAAGTTCTTTCTAGCCCCCAAAAATGTAGAAAATCAGTTCTTCACTATTTTCTTGAAATTCCCAAGTTAGGTACTGGAAGAACCAGGCACTGAAGAGAATCAATAAGCAAATGTCCCTTGGCAAACCTCCTCTCCTAATTTGGGCAGATGGATGAGGTATATGTAATTAAAACTGCAAAAAATAACAAGCTTCTGGCCAAGTTCTGCCCTCACTTAACCGTACTCTCGGGGCTTGATTTCAGGAGGGCGGCGGATGTTGAACCCAGGGTGGAATTCGCCCTAATATGTGGATTCTTATAACTTCCAAATGATGTCAGTGCACTTATATGAGAGACTGAGAAAGTGCTGAGTTTAGTCTATTCACCTCCATAAAGAAAAACTAGAAACCGCTGGGCTAGGGCCAGTGTCAACCAATGTTACAAAGCTAAGAACACTTTTGGCAGCATAAAACCATTTAGGGATGGTCATACCCAATTCATGTCGATTTATGGTGTGACATTTCTTTCTGATTAATAGTTTGTGCTAAGACAAGGGATAACAGCTCCATTCCTGCAACTGGCTCAGAGAAAATGGAATTGCTAAAAAAGACTGTCTTCTGTTGCTCCTTGAGGCGCTGAGCTTGTAGACATGGCCGCGGTAGCTACGAGGGGTCAACAAGTCAAGCTCTCCTTTGGGAGAGGCAGCTAGCACTGAAAACATTATCCGGTTAATGCAACTCAAATTAGAGTTTTGGTTCTAATTAGTCAAATAATGGTTTTTCAGGCCTATGTCTGTTTTCCTGGGAACTGGTCTCTCTCAAGGGTTCCAGGTATGGCTTTGAAGATGCTAAGGGGGCCTGCGACAAAGGCCCTGGCGATGCCAACATTCTTCCTGCATCGGGCCAGCCTCTCCCCAGACAGATCCCGAGGGGTAACACACAGACGGTCCGCGCAGAGCAGGCTTCAGGCAGGAGATCCTGTTTCAAATCCCTTCCTCATCACTCGTCAGAGGGTGCACTTAGGGCAATTTTTTTTTCATCTGGAAGGAAAGCAATAAACCATAGTACTTAGTCACAGGATTGCTATGAAGATTAAGTAAATTAATTAATGCAAAACGCTGCTTGGCACAGACCGCGCCCTTGATAGATGCTATTTTATTTTTGTTTGTCCGTGTGTGCAGCGCACGACGTTTGCTTTCCATTGTGGAGCTGGCGCGTGGACAGAGCACGTCTCGGTTTCCCGTTCACCCCCGTGCTCTTCCCTCGCGCCTCCTCCCTGCCCATCCCACAGAGATCCCCCCACGTCCCGTGATCTATCTTTACTCATTGGCTAAATCTTACAAGCCACGCACACGCCCATCAACAGACAAAGGGATCAAGGAAACATGGTGTTCACACACAATGGAGAACCACTCTGCCACAAAAAGGACACCCTGAGTCCTCTGTGGGAAAACGGATGCATCTTGTGACCATAATGTTTGGTGAAATAAATCAGGGGCTGACTATTAATCTTGAAGATTCCATAGACATGAGAAGTAAGAACAAATATAAAGAAAATGTAACGTCACGTTTATCAGGATAGCTGGTCTGGAGCTCTGGCAAGGAGCTTCCTCACCAGCCTAGAGCATCTATAAGGCCCCGGCTCGTGCTGAAGAGCGTCTACAAGGGCCCGGCTCGTGCTGAACACCCTCAGTCCCATCCTGTTCTGCAGGGGCCTGTGATGTGGCAGTGGGGCTGTCATCATCGCCCTTAAGAATAAGCACAGATAAAATGAATGACCAGGGCACGGGAGGCCCCAGGGGCTTGGTTTGCTTAGCACTGCCGCATCACAGGGGCAGCAAGGAGTGGGAGAGCTGGGGACGAGCAACTACTTGACCTTCCAGAGCACAGTGACAGCATCCATTAGTAAACACAGCATGACCTGCGTCCCAGACTCTGGGCAATCATGTAAAAATGCTGCCTCATTTGGGGCAGGACAGGGAAGAGAAAGGGACTTAGACAGCTCCCCACCTGAAGCCGCTTACTTCAGGGACTCTCAGAATGGAACGGGTGAAGGCTGCACTGGACTCCTCTGGGGTGCAGATCCCCACGTCTCCAAAAGGCACTCGCATGGAGCCTCTGGGCAGCTCTGGAGTCTGCACCTCACCTGTTTCCCAAGTGAACTGACCTGGAGCCCTCTGTCTCAGCCCGCAGGACTCGATGAGCCTGGCACCGGAGCCGTGAGGCAGGCAGGTTTGCTTGGAGACAAGCGCGAGTGTGAGCACTGCCAGAGGGCAGATGTCACCCCACGGCTTGTCTACTCAGTCTCGGGTCGGCTTTCCTTATGGGGACTTAGGGAAGGCCAAGAGCCAGCTGTGGAAAATCTTTGAAGATTTACATAACCCAAAGAATGATTTGTTTCTATTTACTCAAAAGCAGCCACCCTCTCCCACTTCCCAGCTGCTCTTTGGGATCAGACCTTCAAACGTCCCCTAAAGGCCGTGAGATGGCATTCAGGCATTCACCAGACAATTGCAGCTTTCATTGTATTCAACTCAGGGGCTCCCCTCGGTCACAGAATGAGGGTGGGAAGCTACCACATTGTTGCAGGCAAAACCACGTTGAAAGCAAACCTCTCCTCTCGTCCTAAAGTCCTTTAATAGTCGCTGCATTTGACCTCGAGCCTCCCCCCTCGGCTCCAGGCCAGGCCTCTCCATCTGCCTGTGCGTCTGCTCAGTTCCAGAGCCTCTGCATGTTCCAGACTGAACCTGTCACTTTCTCTCTTCATTTCCTCCCTAGGAGTAATGACCTCTCTGTCTCCCAGCACCTGCGATCTGATCCGAGGACCCCCAGTCTGCTCAGCCCCCCTCCCCCAGTCACTCTTCACACATTCTTTCTTCCCTAACCCCACCCCACTGCCCTCCTTCTGGTCCCCATCTGTAACCTCTTTGGCTCAGGCCTGTGGTCTCGCCACACCCCAGGTACCCAGGCACAAGGTCTACTCAGAGCTCAGTGGTTCTTACCCAGGTAGGCACAGCAGGAAGTCACCCTTAATGCTGCTGTGTGTGCTCACTGGTGACAACACCCAGGAGAGGCCTTCACAGAGCGTTGCCTGCTCTGGAGCACACTGGGCCACCTCTTTTGGGAACTCTGGGATACCCAAGTGATGACTAAACTGCCTTCTACGGCACTCTTTGGAGGGTAGAGGTTTCAGGCCCACAGCAGCCCTCTAGGATTCATGGCAGGAAGCTAGGAGGAGTCGATCCACACCCAGTCCCCCAGCCATGAGCCTGGCACTGACCGCCTGGCTCTGTAAGAAGCATAGCTCCCCCTTGGCATCCTCACTGACTTTCTTGTTGCTTCCAACCAAACCGACCTTGCCTGGGTGAAAAGCCAAGAGCAGGATCTGGAGCCCAAATCCACTTGCCTTCAACACCGCGCTTCTGATGATGTTCTACAAGGCAGCTGATCTGAGGCACTAGATCTGCACGTGGAAAAGGGTCAGATGTGCTCAACGGGCCAGAGAAGGCTCAGGTAGAGCTTTTGTTCTGAAGCTTTGCCTCCAGATTCCCAACCCACGCAACCACCTGAAAGGCATGGGCCACGGGCCACGCCCGCAACGCCCAGTGTTCGTGCAGCTTGAGGCTTGCTCCTGCTCACCCAGGCCACGGGCAGAGGCTGGACTGAGACGCTGCTCCGACGCTCAGAGCTTGCCGGGTCTTCTTCTCCTCGGACTGGGCCCTGGTACTTCCACCTGGAGAACGATGAAACCAGAAGCTCGGTACTTGAAGTCTAGTCTTCATTTACTCCACGTCTCAGCCAGGTGGCCTATTCTCTCTCGGGGACAAGAAGGAGTCTTCTTTGCCATGTGTCCTAGGAAACCGGCAGCCCTTGTCACACCTGGCCGGTGTGTCCCTCTTGTGGCCCAGCACCAAACTAGAAGCTGGATGGAAGTCCACCCAGGAGGTGCGCAGTTTCACACTAATTAGGGCCTGGCTGAGAAAGAAAATAGCAGGGCAGAAGATAGGGCTGGGGTGGGGTGCGGTGGGGGCCGGGGGAGTAAGCAGCCGGCTGCGGGCCGGGCGGGGAGGCGGGCTCAGCCTTCACCGGCTGCCGGGAGTCTGTCCTCCGCAGCAGGCACTGAGCCCAGGTGGTTACATGCGTCCCACAGAAGCCGCCCGACAGCCTGAACAGCAGCTCCTTGCCGGCCGGGTCTCCTCAGCCACCGTGCACACAGCTGGGGGCGGGCGACTGCAAATGGAGCGCGGAGGCTGCCTTTCTCCGAAGCCCAGAGGCCATGATCCCCCTTAATATGCCCAATGCAGAGATAACGCAGGGTGGGCCACTATCTCCACCCCGGAAAACTCAGTTAATCGAGTTTCTCGCCCTCTCCAGAGCCAGCGTGCACCAGAACCCAAGACTCAAGGAAGTGGGCTCACCGCGCATGCGCGGGAAAATGGAGCGAGACTGACTTTCTGCCCGAGCTAATAAGCCTCTTCATGTTTGCAAAATTTTCACTTCAGTTTCAGCTGTCCCAGCCTCATATGCTGTGTGAGGAAGGAGCTTGCATTCTTTCCTCAGGTGTCTGGAGCAATCGGGGGGCTGCCTCTGTGTTGTGTACTGGGGCGCAGAAGGGGTGGTGTGTGCACCTGAGGGCCCACGTGCAGGAATTCTGCCGAGAGAGCAGGCGGTGCAGGGCGCCACAGCCCCTTGCGTCTTTTGTTACAGTTCTTCCAAGCAGAGAGAAGCCACAATTAAGGCTAGAGCTTGGCCTTTATAGGATGACGATAGCACAGAGTACAGAAACATACAAGGCAAGGAGTCCTTCCTGGGCCTCCATAGATGGCAGAGACATGGAGGAGAAAGTGTTGGAATGCAACTTTATGTACAAAAGCAGATGCCTGTTTTTCTTAGAACTGACTCTAACCTGTACCGGACTCACAAAGGAAGCCAGGATGCAATGAAATGCTGTGTCCATGTGCTCCTTGGGTGGCCATGGGTAAAGCTGGGGTCCTTGGACCAGGGACTGAATGCCAAGAATACCAAGGGTCCTCAGCTTTCTCACCAAGGAAATGGGATGGCTGCATGGACTTGTTATGAAAATTACATTTAAAATATGCAAAAGCTTTAGTATGACATCCAGCACATAGTAGGCCATCAATGCACGCTATCACAAGACACATGAAGGAGAAAAAGATCTTGGCGCATGGCATTTTCTAAGGAAGCACTGGAGTTTGCGGATGTCAAGTATGTTGAGGATCAGTAACCCAAGGAAGGCCACCCAAAAGAAGTGAGGCAGAGCACGGGCATGGTGAACACTTGTCTCAAAGTCCAAATTTAACAACAACAAAAAAATCCTTGAAAGGTGAAAGGGAGCTGAGAGCATTCCTGGGCTTGCCATGTTCCTATCCTCACCCGAGGCTCAAGATTGCAGCTAACTGTGCCTCCTGACATTTTCACCCAAAGGAGGAAAGAGAAAGCAAGGCAGGCTTTCTCTCCTAAATCTGCTGCTGCACCATCTAGAGCCACTTTTGAGATGCAAATTTATATATTCAAATGAGTAAGAAATTCAAATATGGACACTGCTCCCATTATATGTGTGGTGTTGGTTAAGTCCCTACACTTCTCTTCTGTTTCCCTTGCATGTTAATTTGAGTGTTTTTAATTATTTATTAGGCTGCTATGAATTTGTCATAATGTAGTTACCCAGATACTACTATTTCCGGCAATGAGCATTCAGTCCTAAGCAAACATGCCCACCTTTCCTTTTCTTGCTGAGCATCTTTTCAAACTGGAGACTGCTCTTTACCATTTCCTGTGGTGTGGATCTGGTGAAAGTCACTTTGCTTAGCTTGTCATTCTCTACAAATGTCTTTATGTTCTCTACAGTATTGAAGGATATTTTTGTTGGGTATAGAATTCCGGATGACAGATTCTTTTTCTTCTCATGCTTTGAAAATGCTCTTCCGCTGCCTTCTGGCTTCCATGTTTACTGATTAAAAATTATGTGATCTAGTAAAATAGATTCTCATGTCCACAATGTGTCATCTTTTTCTCTGACTGGTTTTATGACTTTCCCTTTTAGTTTTCTTCTCTATAGTTAGACTATTAGGTATCTAGACACAATTTTTATTTCATTTGTCCTGTTTGTGTTTACTGAACTTCTTGATCCATAAATTTATGTTAGTTACCAAATGTGAGAATTATTCAATTGTTATCTTTTCAGATATTCTCTGAGCCATTCCTCCCTTTCTTTTTCTGAGATTTCAGTTATCCACATGTTAGGCATTTTGATATTTTTCCACAAGTCTATGTGTTTCTGTTTACTTTTTTTTACCTATTTTTCTTTCTCTTTTCCAAAGTAGATAATTTTTTCCTGCTTCTTTTTAGGGGTGGCAGGGAACTGGGGATTGAATTCAGGCCCTTGTACTTGCCAGGCAAGTGCTTATTCTACTGAGCCCTCCCCTGGCCCCCAAAGTAAATAATTTTTATTGGTCTATTTTCAAATTCATCTCCATTCTGTTACCTCTACTCTGTTCTTAAATTCATCTACTGAATAAATTTATTTCAGATTATGTTTATTTCAGATCACTTGCATTTTTAAAATTTCCATTTTGATTAATTTTATATTGTTAATTTATCTGTTAATATTTCCTATATTTTCATTTGTATTGAGTGTGTTTTTCTTTCCTTTATTTAGTTGCAAAACTTACTTTAAAGTCTTTGTCGATAATTACAAAACACACATCTTGGGATTGGAGTTTATTGATTCATTTGTATCTTAAGATTGGATCTCATGTTTTCCTGGTGCTTTGAATGTTCAGAAACTTTTTACTGAATCCTGGTTGTTGCAATATTTTTGTTGTGGAGACTCCAGTTTCTGTTAGATTTCTGAAAGATCCTTTACATTTTCATTTTAGAGGGAAGTTGAATTGGTTACTGTCTGGCTACAAACTCTATCACAGATGAGTTCAGGCTGTTTTCAGCCTGTGCTGTTCTCACCAGGCTCAGTCTGAGACTCAGGCGGATATTACACACAGAACCTGAGCCTCTCTCTGAGGCTCGTTCTCCTCCAGCATCTCTCTCACTCTCTACAGGTTTTTATTCATTGGGCCAAAATAATTTAAGGGCTTTTGTGAGATGGGGGATCTAGACTTTCTTGCATTGTGACAAAGAAGTAAAAATATTCTCTTGCCCTTGATTGGTCATTTCCTCCAAATTTCTATTCCTCCCAAAATTTACTTGATTTTGTTCACTTTTCCCTAATGATTGTCGTTTTTCCACTTTTTCCAGATCTCATTTATGAGGGTCCCATTTTGAAGGGATTTTCTCCTAAACATCAGAAGTGAGACTGAGGATTGGCGTTTGACACTGCAGCGCTGATCTAGACAACTAGCTGAGATCCTGACCTCAGTATCTTTGCAAAATGGCTTAGGATGTTGCCATCAAGTCTGTAATTAATTCTCCACAAGCTGAGGTATAAGCAAAATTTGTCATATTTATTTGGCAACCATGGGAATGCTACACAAAAAGTAGTGTTATTATATTTTTCATTTGAAAAGATCTCCCCTACCTTAAAATGATTACATCAGCATAAGCAGTGGGCCACAGCAAGTGGGCAGGAACAATGGGAGGTGAGGATAGCAACTCAGCAGTAAACAGTAAGGACCTTCCTTCAAGCAGAAGCAGCGAACGTGGGTTGGGCATCAACATGGATTCCATCGGTGGCTGAGGTGAGGGAATCTACTGATTAGGTATTGAAAATGAGTTCATGTGGGGAGGAAAGGAGGAGTTGGGTTTCTGGAACTTATCACTGAGTTGTCTGCCAATGACTAAGGTGAAAACTACTAGAAAAGGAAAAGCTGAGGGGAGAAGTAGTCAGCTTAGCTTGAGGCCCTGTTTAGCTTGAGGTATGAGGGGCCTGTTGACGGCATCCTCTCTCCCGCGGGGCGCAGAGCCCAGCTTCATTTCTCAGCCCTCACTGCATTTGTAGTACCGTATGACTACGTTCTACTCAACACAAGTGGAAATAACGCACTCCCTCCCTGGAAGGGGCTTCCCATGCCGCCTCCCAGACTCTCTAGTGTCCCCTAGTGGGTGCCCATGCCCAGTGACCACCTGCTAAAGATGGAAGAGCTCCCAACAGCCTGTAGACCTGGCAGGATGCACAGAATGAGGCTCCTCACCTCCAATCATTCATTTCAGCCAACTGTGGACCAACTGTAGATTGTTCATGAGCAAAAAATAACTTCTACTCCACTAATGTACTGAGATTTGGATGTGTTTGTTGCAGGATATGTTTGGATATGTCTATAATTGGATATGTTTGTTATCCCACTTTAATTAGTACAAAATCACCTTCTCAGGTTGAAACATGGTTTAGTGTGTCCCTGAGGGCCCACGAGTTGAACTGTAATCTGCATTGTGCATTACAAGGCTGGAAGTGTCACTAAGCATGATGTTCAGAGGTGGAGCCTCTGAGAGTGATTAGGGTCAGATGAGGTCATCCTGATTGAATCCTCAAGGCTAAAGGAGAAAGAAGAGCCTGTGGCTGTAGACACACTTGCCCACTCTGTCTCTTGCTGGGTAAGCCCTGCCTCATGAGGTCCCTAGCAGCAAGAAGGCCATCACGGGATGTCAGTCCTCGATTTTGGCCCAGTATCCTGAGTCAAAGGTGACTCTCCTCTTTATAAGGTACCAGCCTTGAGTATTTCAATACAGACTAATATTGTGCCCAGAGGAATGCTGAGAGACAGAGTAAGACTGTAGTCAGAAACAAAAGCACTTTTTTATGACATCCACAGGGAAGTAACAAAGGAAGCTGGTATGGGTGAGTCCTGCTAAGGAAGACACAGAGTAAGCAGGGCAGAGGGTTCGGACGCTGCTCCCCAAAACAGACACTGAAGAGTTGAAGAGGGAAAAGGAATCAGCAGACAGGCTTAGAAGCAGGGGTCCGTGATGTGGGAGCAAGTGGTTGGGGACCCAAAGCAGGGGCACAGAAGGGTGACAAGCCTCCTGGGTGGACACGGAGACCTCGGATGGGTGAGACCCACTGTCCTCTGAGCACAGCAACATGAAGGTCCCGGCTGAGCTTTATGACAATGGCTTTAATAGCGTGGCAAGGGCAAAAGTTAAGCTGTAAAAAATGGAGCAATATCTTCTTGAAGGAGACATGGAAAATACACGCTATTCGGAAGCACAGTGGTGAAAAGAGGTAAGAGAATGAACGCACGATTGATTGAGGAATGGAGGAGTTTCTGCTTCCTTACAAGGGAAAAGGCCTGGAACAAGTGTACACGCTCTCGGGAAACCGGCTCTCGGACAGTTCAGAATGAGAATTTGAAGACAGGAGAGAAGAGGGAGCGACTGAACAGACTTTAGAGACCACTGGATTCGAAGGAGAAAACAAGCAGGGATTTACTAAGTCCTTGACACAGCGCTGGGCCAAAGTATCTCCTATTTCTGTCCCCACTCCTCAGCGTATTAATCACTCCCTGTCCCTGGGACAAAATCACCTGATACCTGCAAGTTAACTGACTCGTGGGTCCCGAGGGTTCCGGTCATGGTGGGCAGCACCAAGGCAGGACCACGATGGAGGAACGGCTGGGGAAGGAAAGCCGCTCCATGCGCGCGGCAACCAGGAAGCAGAGAGGGAGGACCGCCAGAGCAAGAGCTCTTGGCTGCGCAGACATCCCTGTAGCCAGTGGCGGCCTCCCGCACCGGGCCGCGCCTCCCCACCCCCACAGGACCCTGCTTCCTAGAGCCATCTTCAGCCCTGAACACGTCAAGGGATCTATCCACCGAGGAGTACAGCACACTACGATCCAATCTCTCCCCAAGGCTCCACCTCTGAGCACCTGAGGCTGTGGGGGCCCATTTTAGATGTAAACCATGACGTGCCCCTACCCTGATGCCAATGGTCTTCCTTCCGCTCCCGGGGGTAACAAGCCCCCCCAGCCTTGGACCCTCGCACACGTTGGGGTCTCGGCCTGAATCTCTTTGCCCAGTTGTCCACACTGCAGCCCATACCCTGGCTTCTCCAGGTCCCTCTTAAGTTCCCCTCCTACGAGAGAGCTCCTTTGGCCACCTGGATGGAGCAGCAACCTCCTGCCTCAGCCTCCCACGGGCTGGGATTATAGGCAGGCGTCACCATGCCTGGCTTGGATGCAGATTTCCTTCGGGTTCACCCAGATGTTGAACACATCCGTACGCACGGAGGAAGCAAAGACGCAAGAAAGGATACCCAAGTCCGGATGTGAGATGAACGCGAAGGTCTTTGAGGAGCCCGTGTCTGAGCGCGGCGGAGGCGGGAGGCTTCCGCAGAGTGGGGCCGGCTGCTTCCACGCTCGCCTCGCACAGGCGGGCCTCCTCCCTCCGGGCGCTCCGGCCCGGCGTCCCGTTCATCTGTGCGGTGGATCTGCTGCTCCTAGGGAGACCGTCTAAGCCCGAAATGGAACAAGATTATCTCTGTTTATTTCACTCTCACTTTCACGGATCTTATCTGTAGAAAATCCCCCGTTGCAGTTCACCACAGTAAGACGCGATAGGAAGCGCCACTTTTAAATAAAAAGAGGCAATTATTTTCCCCAAGCCCATTAAACTGTCACAAAAGTATTCATTATTTACGAAGCGCGAGCGCGGCTCGCAGTCCCCGGGCCCCCGAGCCAGGAGAAGGCCGAGGAGTGCGGAGCGCCGGCACTGTCCCGGTGTCCAGACTTCGGGAAAAAGTGTCCAGGATTTTATGAAGAATTAGCCTTCATACCACACTTGATTACATTCTGTCACTGAGTCCTTTCCCCTTTGGAAAGGACCTTTTAGCCGTTGATGTTGGAAAACAGCCCTAGGAGGATTAGCTGCAAATGAAACGGAGCGAAGGGCCTGGCATGGCCTGGCATTGCCTGGCATCGCTGCGGGGAGCCCGGAAGGCGCATTGAGTGCGGACAGACGCTCACGACCAAGCCCCGCTGCATCCTGTCCCAAGGGGCGCTTCCCAAGGTGGCGCTCGGCAGGGCAAAGGCCTGGGCAGGGCTCTCGGGGGCACTCGGTGACAGCTGCGGAGACAAAGCCACCCCATCCACCCTCCTCAGACCCGGCTTGCTCCCCTCTAATGACTCAGTCCCTTGGAAACGCCAGTCAGCCTCACTTCTTCAGAGCATTTCAGTCTCTTTCCCTTTATCAAACTGAGATCGGTGACAGCTGAATGCGAAGTCAGAGTCTGGGTCAGATATTTAGAGGCCAAAGTGGTGACAAGAATGAGGGAGCCTGGGAGCCAAGAGAGGACTGATTCTCCCCGAGACGGGAGTCGCAGCTGTGACCCCGGGTGAGAGAGAGAAAATGGCCTTCTGGGATGCAGAGAGGCGCCCACCCCACCCCGTCCCCTTCCTGGATGTAGACACGGCCACGGCCTTGCTCCTACTACAGAAGCAGCTTTTCCTTAACATATGTGGATGCACTGAAGCTCTGAGAAACGCCACTTGCACCCTTCTCAGGCCCAGCAAGCTTGGATGAAATTCGCTCCTACATCCGGTAGAATTTGACTTTGGTACAAAGGAGCAATCCAGTAAGTGACATAGACCTAGACTGGGGAGGACCGGACAGCTGTGAGTGCCGCAGGGGGTGCTTAGGAGGCCAGGAAACAGTCTTGAGGGCTGCGGAAAAGGTGCTGATGAAAGCCCTGAGGGCTGGAGTTAGCTACAGTCATGGAGAAAGAGAGTGGCACAGGGACGGGGGAGGGTACCACCGTGACAGTTTGGTGACAACTAGATGATGTCATACTGCCTTCACTTCCCGTTTCACACCAATGGGGAAACCCAGTCCCTCCCCCGCCCCACCCCCGCAGCGTGAAGATCGAAATGCACGACTTCACTGGTCCTCCAGGACCGGTCCAGGCTACCCTTGGGTGGTTCTGTGCTTTGCAACTCACATTAAGTCGCTCAGCCACCCGGTGTGGGCCCGGAAGGCGCAGCGACATGCCCCAGCCACGCTGATCTGGAAGCTGGGGGTGTCGGGGCTGTGCCTCCGAAGACATGCAGAGGGCGACACCCTGAAAACCCTACTCGTGCGCAACTTCACCAGGGGCCAGATCGCAGCCGAAGCTGAGGAAGGACGCGATGCAGAGGAATTGCCTGCGTGGGCCTAAATCACAGTAGGACAGAGCCCAGCGCTCCGGGATTGTCATCCGGTTCCCTGAGGGCCCCGTTTCTCCTCCTGCACTAAGCCCGCCCTGCTGTCTGGCGGGGTCCTAAGCTCCTGTGCTAATTATTGTTAAGCACAGCCGCCACTTACCGAGGATTTACTACATGCCGGGCATTTTGCAAAGTACCTCACACGGTCTCATCTAACGAAGCTTGTGGTCTCCTTAACTCATCCTTATCCCTGGCTAACTTTATACAGTGTACATCGTAATTAGTATCTTCATTTACTGGACTTCGATGCCAAGAGCCTCAGAAATTAGGAATCAGTCTAAAATATTAGCAAGTCACAGATCTGAGACTCAAACTCCAGTCCAGCCTACTCTATGGCCAAATAGCCCTTCTGGGACAAAGTTTCTCACAGAATACAACTAAAAGCTCTAGGGAAAAAATTGAAATAGGGCTTCACCATGTAGCTCAGGATAGCCTTGAATTTACTATGCAGCCCACTCTAGATTTACACTCCTGGGGATCCTTCTGCCTCAGTTTCTTACGTGCTGGGGTTCCAGGTCTGTGTCACCATGCCTAGTCTCTCTGGGAAGATTTAAACACAAATATTTGGTGACACTAGAGAGTAATTAAAAGCAAAAATATACTGAGGAGAGAGGTTGACATTCAAGTAGGCAACCCAGCTTACTGGCTAGGACAACCGAAGAAAAGAATAAAAATAGTCACAGCTACTAGAACCTGCAGGGCACAATCGCTGTGACACAAGCCAGAAAGAGCTAGCCCTAAATTCTGCGCATGATTCTCTCCCAGTCACTGGCTGAGATCTGAATCAGGAATGTGTGAGGCAAACTCCAGGCAGTGCCACCGTGGAAGAAACCAACTCAGATTCGAGCTGCACGCAGGGGAGCCAAAGGCGGCAGCCAGGGCCAGCCAAGCTCAGCGCCTGCAGGGACAGCCCCATAGTCCACTTCTTGGAGGAAAATCACCAAATCCAAGGCCTTCCAGCACACGGCACCCTCTGTCCGCAGTACAGCCTGACACTGATCAGCATGGACAGAAACAGGACAGTGTGGACGAGAAGCAGTGGAGGGTGCCCTGAGGTGACCCGGATAGTAGTTATAGGTAAGGGTGTGAGAGCAGCCACTGAATTATGTTTAACGTTATGAAGGACTTCTCAGCGTGGTTAATGCAAAGACAGCAAGGCCTAGTAGAGAAACAGAAACCATGAAATGTAATCCAATACAAATTCTAAATATATCTGAAGTAAAACTTCCCTGGGAATGATTTTTAATGCAGTGAGTATTGAACCAGTGGAAATTATCCGAGCCTAAAAAATCAAAAAGAAAAAAGAATATTTTTAAAACGAGGAGAGAGAGGGGCTGCATCTATGAGGCGATATCAAAAAATCTAACACAATCATGATTGATGTCTAAGCAAGAGAGTGGGAAGAAGAAATTTTAAAAGGAATAATGGCTGAAACTTCCTCAAATATGTAAAATATAGGAATTACCAATCCCAGGTCCTCTAACCCCAGGTCAGCAGCACAAGCACCTGCCTGGCAAGCACAAGGTCCTTAGTTCAATCCCCGGTACCAAAAATAAAACAAAACAAAGTAATGAATTACAAATCCTGGAATCTCAGTGAAACAGGATAAAAACAAAGAAACAGATGTTTAGAAACATCATAGTTGGGACCAGGGAGATGGCTCAGTGGATTAAGAACTTCCCTGGCAAGCGCAAGGACCTGAGTTCAATTCCTGGTTCTGAAAAAAAAAGAAAGAAAGAAAGAAAAGAAACATCATAGTCAACTGTTGAAGTCAAAGATAAATTCTTAAGAGCAGCTAGAGGAAAAGTATGGCACCTTAATTAAAACAAACTGGAATTCCAGTGAACATTAATTTTTTCTCAGCGACAAAAGGCAGTGTCATAAAATACTTTAAGTACAGTATTAAAAAATATTGTCTACCAGGTTTCTATGTCTACCAAAATAATTAATTAAAATAAAGACAATAATTAAAGATGAAGACATTTTTAAATGAAAGAAAAGCAAGAGTTAATTTCCACAAGACTCACACCACCCTTTGGCAAGCGACTGAAGTTGTTCTGCCTGGGCTTGAAGGGACACGATTCCAAAGGGACATTTCTGCCTTCAAAGAGGAATGACTAGGACCGCAAACAATGATGATGTGGTGACTCATTCATCCTCTTCATTTATTGGGGACACATAGTTGTTTAAAGCCAAAACTACAACATTCTGTTACAGGGCTCAGAACACACCTGGATATCATCCATGAGAATGTAGCCTGAAGGGTAGGAGCTTTTGTCATTGTCAGTCCTGCAGAAATCACTAAGCAGTAATGCAAAGATATTGCTAAAAGGCAAATAAGTATAATATCACTCTAAAGATGTGGTTAAAGAGAGGAAGAAATGAAATAAAATATCAACATGTATAAACAGAAGACAGCAATACTATAGTATCAAATTTAACTTTATAAAAATTAAATGTTAACAGATTAGAGACTCCAGTTAAAAGGCAGAGATTTCAAGAACAAATTAAACATGCAAGACCCAACCATATGCTACTTACGAGAGATAAATTTTAAATATAAAGTCATAAGTAGACTGAAAGTAAGTGAATAGGGAAATAGTCATTATAGAAACAGTGAGTACCGGAAGGCTGGACAGAGACTACTAGAGCTAGAGACCATTTCATTATGCCGAGATGGTCCATTTGTTAAGATGGCCTGAAGATTGCAAGTGAGTATACGTCTCTTCACAGAGCTTCAAAAGCATACAAAATAAAAAAAGGGACATACACAAATGAAGAGAAAATTCTATTATCAGAGTTCAAGATTTCAATATGTGCTTCTCAGAAATTGGTGGAACTTGGTGAAATATAAGGAAAGACTTAGAACGTAAGCCCAGTACTCTGAACCAGCTGAAGCTGGTTGCCAGTTATGAACCCCGCACCAAGGGCAGTCGGATGCAGACGGGATTTCCTCATGTGCTCGTTACGTCAAACCAAAACAGACGATGTATGAAGCCTTGACACAGCTCTCAATGCACGTAAAATGACTGATGAAATGCAGATTAAAATCAAGATATAGAGAAAAATTCCAAATATTTGAAAACTAGCGAGCTAGCTCCAAATAAATCATGCATAGAAGCACCATCATGCATCATGGGACACGAGAAGGCGTTTGGAAATGAGTGAAAAGACATGGAAACATTTGAGCCAGGTGGCCACTTGGGGCTCAGAGAAAGTTTTATAGACTTAAATGTTTATCCTTTTTTTTTTTAAGTCCTTTATTTATATCTCCCTTTTTTGTTTTATTTTGTCAGAGATGTGTGTTCAATTGCAGTTAGAGAAACTGCATTTGGAGACATCTTTAAAGGACCTTTTCATAGATTGTAGGTACTTGAATTCAGCATAATAACCCAATATAGTCCAAGAGTCCATAATAGTAGTAGGCCATCAGCACAGCTGGCAACTGTCCGAAGTTGTTACTCGGCTATAAAGAATGATAAACTCGAAGCCTTCATATGTAAGTGGATGCAACTTGAGGGTATACTCTTAAGCGAAGTAAACCAGACCCACATGTGTAAATATCATATTGTCTCCTTAGTGTAAGAACTCAAAAGAAGAAATAAAAATTGAAAGGTCTAACACAGTTAAATAATAGCTGACCCTAACCAGACAGGCTGCTCGTCTCAGGACCGAGGTAGCTTGTTTGCTTTAGGTACTGAGGCCTGCTCCCGCCCACACACGTTTGATCCATATTGAGTTATTTTGCTGAATTGAAGTATCTACAATCTTTGGGCTGGCATCAAGTATGAAAAGATCCTTTAAAGACTTCTCCAAATACAGAATCTCTAACTGCAGTGGAACACCCATCTCTGACAAAACAAAACCAAAAAAGGGGGATATGTTAGGAGCCATGGAAGCTAGGAAATGGATCAGTGTGGTTTGGAGATCGCACGTGAGTATATATCTCTTCACAGAGCTTCAAAAGTATACAAAATGAAAAAGGGACATAAACAAACGAAGAGAAAATTCCATTATCAGAGTTCAAGATTTCAATATGTGCTTCTCAGAAATTGGTGGAACTTGGTGAAATATAAGAAAAGACTTAGAATCTAAGCTCAGTACCCTGAACCCAGTTTTCTGAGGAGTCTTCACTCCGATTTCTGCAGCTGCTGCACCCGTCCACCCTCCCACCAACGGTGGAGGATTCTTTTTTCCTCAGAGCCTCTCCAGCACTTGTTATTGGTTGGCTTCTTGATGATAGACATGCTTTTTGGGGTGAGATAGAATCTCAGTGTTGTTTTAATTTGCATTTCTTGGATGACCAATGACGTTGAACATTTTTTCATATATTTTTTGACCCTCGAGGCCGCTGGCTCCCCCAAGGAGCCCAGCAAGACTGTGCAAAGAGAGCTTCCCTGAAATCCAGGCTTGCAACGTGCGTAGGAGTGAAGCTAGCCGAGAAGAAAGAGAAGTGCATCAGGGGGAGACCCGCAAAGGGCCAGGGTCTTGCGGGGGCTGGGAGGAAGAAAGCCAAGTCTGGAGGGCAGTGAGCTACCGAGACAGAAGCCAGGGAAAAGGCGGATGGCGGCCCATTACTCAACAGCTCACACAACCGTGATAGATTTGAGAAAACTGAAGCCCAAGCAGCACTAAGAAATGCGCTTGAGGTTAAAGAGCAGTTCGGCCGCAGATCCACCGGGCCGCACCTCTCCGGGCTGCGAGCCGGCGCTGGCCCTTGACTTCGGGAAGACCGAACTAGGCTGGCCCTTCCTGTGGCCGAGGCTGGCAGGCCCAGGAGAAGGCCTGGGGCGAGGCCCACACCCGTGCCATCCCGGAGCAGCACTAGCAGCAGGGGAACGGGCTGCCAGCATCCCCCACACACACCCGGAAACGGCTTGGGCTAATTAATCACTGTGACAGCTGCGGGATACCAGTCGGAGGACGCTTTTTCTCCTGGATGCTGCTGGTTTAACCTGCCAGAGGCAAGACTTCCCTGTGACACCAGGATGGGCCCGCGGAAAGTGATGAATGCCTTTTGGAAAAGAATAACATTTTGATAACGCTCCTCCCAACCCGCCTCCGGGTCAGGAGGGAGCAGGGTTCCTTGTGTGTTTTCAGCCTTCTAACAAGAAAATCAGCTCTGTATCCAGCCTCTGGATCGCCAGGCTAGAGGGGCCTTTTATGATCACAAATCAGATGAATAACCAGCGGTTGTCTCTGGCTTTTCATGAGGAACTACAGCTGCCAGTGCCACTTTGGGCCCCGCTGTCTTCTGAACCCCCGTGTGCATCTCATTATCCCAGTTCCTGCCCCCCCTCTACCTCCGACAGCCCCCAAAGCTACATGTAGGGTCTCCACACTGCCCAGAAAGCAGCGAGCGCCTCGCGCCGGGGCTTGATCTCTGTGGTAGTTGGCTGGCGGGCTGTTACTGTTAAATTTGCCTTTTCTCTATTCATGTAAGTCTTTATTGTCTTGATTGGAAAATGCTTTAGGATGAAAAGGAAAATTTTTTAAAGAATAAAGAGAAAGAGAACAAGGAAGGGAAGGAGAAAGTGAGAAAAGTAAACTCCAATTATCATGGAATGCAGAGAGATCTGTTTTTGTTGCACAACTACCCAAGATTAGTCCTCCTTCAGTGACTTCAGGGAGACTGAATTCTCCTTGTAGGAATGGGGCAAGAGGCAGGGCGAGGAAGGCGGCCTGCAGGGCAGCCCCAGGAGATCTAAGGAGTCCTAGGGCTTGCTGGCCCGGCCCCCAGCCACCCTGGAAACACAGGCGCCAAGGTGAGCGCAACAGCCTAAATCCTGCAGATCCCCCGAGTCTCCTGTGGTCAGAGGCCAAGCTCTGGGAAGTGGCTGGCTCAGGCGCTGCACTCCTTGGTCCACTGGTGAGTGTGCTGAAGGCGCTGTGTGCAGGCGGCCTGCTAGGAGGGGGGAAGTTGTATGTTTCTCTCTCTCTCTCCCTCTCTCCCTCTCTCCCTCTCTTCCTCTCTTCCTCTCTCCCTCTCTCTCTCTCTGTCTCTTTGTCTCTGTGTCTGTCTCCCTCGTCTCTGTCTCTTTGTCTCTCTTTCTGTCTCTCTCTGTGTCTCTGTCTCTTTTTCTCTCTCTTGCTCTCTCTCTGTCTGTCTGTATGTCTCTGTCTTTCTGTCTGTCTCTGTCTCTGTCTCTGTCTCTATCCTTCCCTGAGGTAAGCAGCTCTCTCCACCAGGCCCTTCCATGCCTTTTCTTTTCTTTTCTTTTCTTGTCTTTTGGTGGGGGGAGACCGGGGCTTGAACTCAGGCCCTTGCACTTGCCAGGGGAGCTCTTATTCTACTGAGCCATCTCCCCAGCCCCTCCTTCCATGCCATTTCTGTCTTAGAGCAGGAGAGTTTGTAAGGACTGAACCCTCTGAAATGACAACCCAGCATGTGTCTTCTCTTAGAAATTATGGGCATCAATCAGGTCTTTCGCTGCAGTGACCAGAAAGTGAGGAGTACGGTGAGAGAGCACGGACGAGAGCCAGAAGGCAGGGCGTAGGCTGGGGCCCTGCAGCTCGGCCAGGGGAGGTGGGGGCAGAGTGCTTGGGACTGCAGAGGAGATGCAGGCCAGGACAGCGCGCTTTCCTCTGCCCACACGAGGAAATCAGCAAGCACACGCATGTGTGCAGACATCACACACACTTGTGTGTGCTACACACGCGTGCGCACACACACTCTACCACTCAACAGTGTGCCCATGACTGAGGACTGAAGTGAGCCCACCATTAGCTGTGTCTGCGTCCTATGCCAATTTTGCTTATAGTTATATTAGAATAACTCCGGAAACAAGAAAAGGATCAGAGGTCTTTCTTGTAGAAAGGCGGAAATTCTCCCAACAACTCCGCTTTAAAGGGCATTAAGTGCACACTGAAGATGCAACCAAATGTGTCCAAGGTGCATATTCGAGAGTGTTCGTTGCAAGGTGACTTGTAACAGGAAGATGCTAAATATCCAGCAACGCAGAATTGGCTAAACTGCGGCATAATGTAAAAATCAAATCTTCTTGGGCCTTTATAAATTACACTGTTGGAAAACATTCATATAAGCAGTCAAGAAATATTTATTTGGCAGCTGTAAGGTATGAAATATGGTAAACAAAGAGAAGAGAAAACAGTACATAAAAGTGTGGTATTAATATGCTTGAATGTTTCCTAAAACCCATAAATATGAATTAAGATGTCTGAATGACACTGAAAAGCTAGCCAAGGTTATACTGGTGCTTTCAAAGTTTTTATGTGTAATATGCATACATAAACTATACACTCAGTAAAGCATAACATGATATTTTTAATGCAAAGCCAGTGATTTCTACCCACACACAATGGATCTGACCTTGCTATGACAATATCCTAATAGTGGCAATAACTTTTAATTAATAACTGAAAGAGTTTAGAAATTCCCATTAACCCAGAACAGCAGCTAAGAGCTGCTACTCCAATGACCGGTGGCAGCAGAGGAATTTTGCAGGCTGCCGCAGGCGAGGCAAGCTGCAGGCCAGAGCTGTCGCAAAGGCAGGAGCTCTGCTTTTCCCTGGACACTGGGCACCTGCAGTGGCACCTGGACTTGGGGAATTGTGTGGCACATGTGGCTAACATCCCTGAGGGCCCCACCACAGGTAACTCTGCCCAGGGCTTCTGAAGAAGATGTCTTCAGTGTGCGGAGCCCCAGGTGAGGACTCCCTAGCCCTAGGGAGGTGTAGGTCCCTGCGAGGCGGATCACATCTCAGTCACTCGGGGAAAGATCAGAGAGCCCAGCACTGAAGGTCCTCTGCAGAAAGGTAGAAAGAATGGGCTTCATTTCTCCCAGGGGAGAGAAAAAAGAAGTGTGACAGTTCGAGGCAGCACCCATGCTCTGATGACAAGAAGGCGACGGGCAGCCCCAGATCTGGGGGCCCAGCCTCCCCTGGGCTTTACTTTTAAAAGAGTTTTATTTTTATTAGCCCACACCTGCCACGCACAGTGACCACATGCACCGAGGGGAGCTGGTGGTCCATGCACAGGAGACATCAGAAGCCTCTGACGCGTCCTTCTTCTCCACCTCTCGGTGCCTTTCCATCTGCAAACTTCGCTCTCCCTGCCGCCTGTTATCCACCTTTCGCGTTGCCGTTTCACCAGCCCTAGTCACTGCTTTCACACTCTGGCGGCTGAGAGGGAGCTGCTGTCTTGCGGAATGCCTCCAAATGCCACCAGGGTGTGGTGATGGTGGGGTGCAGCAGTTACACCCCGGGGCCCGAGGTTACAGTCTGGAGGTAACACTGAGCTCTTCACGACCTGGTAGGTTGGGAGTGTTACTGAGTCAGGATGGCATGCTTGGGTCTCGTGGGGTTTTGTCTGCATTAAAGACACACAGCTCTGAGCTGGGCTGGGCGCAGCCTGCAGGAGAAAGCAGCGCTCGCTGACAACAGGCACGGGCCCTGGCCCAGGCTGAGCACTCCAGCAGCTGATGCCTGTGCCATTCTGCTTTGGCCTCCCTGGCGCAGCTCTCTGTGCTGCTGTTCTCTGCTCAGACGGGAGCCACCCATCCCCTGTGACTTTAGAGCTTCCGGTCTTGTTCTCCCGAGTCATTGACACTGAGCAGGACAGCCTATAGCCTGTGGGCAGCAGTGCAGCCTGCCTGAGCCCTGGGGTCCGGCACTTATGAATGCCTAGACCTCCTCCTTTCTTCCCTGCTTCCCCAAGCATCTCCTTGGCCTCAGTTCCAGACTGAGCCCATTCTTTGGGACCTTCCTGGCTTTCCAGAGTTAGCCCTTTCTCTCTGTGCATGGCCCACGCCGTGGTCCCCAGAACCTTCCCCATGGGATGCCCTGAAGGCGGCAGGTCTTGCCTTGTTCTCAAATGTGTGTGTTTTATAAAAAGCTTTAGTAGAACAGGCCCGCAGTGCATGTTCACATTCATCTTGGGAGTAGGTGCGTGCACTCGGTGCGTCTTGATCCTTTTCATTCTCCTTTCCTTCCTCTATCTCCGGGTCCCTTTCCACTCACAAGCATCTATTTCTCTATTTCTTATCGTGTATTTTTGAGAAATTATTTGTACTTTGAGTTCCTCATATAATAGAAGTTATGTAATAGATATTCAAGCCTGGGTGTCTCATATATGTCACTTAACATTATGGTCTTAAAGAGCATCCATTTGCCAAGAAATTACTCAAGGGTGTTCTTTGTGGCAGAGTATGTTATGATCTGTGTCCGGCTGTCCCCCCAAGCCTCATGCAGTCATGGGGCGGCTTCTAGAGGATGTCATTAGTTCATGATCCAGTGCTGGGATTATGGGAGTGAGCGCTGCACCCGCCCTGGGCACTCGGGCTGGATGCAGCACAAGGGAGGGAGGAGGCTGGCCTCTGCCGCTGCTCCTCCCTTGTTGCTCTTGCTGTTTTACTGTTTTCTGCTGTCGTGAATGGCTGCCCTCTGCCATGCACCACCTTGCCTTGGACACGGCCAAGCGCGATCTGAAATCTCCACAAGCTGTGGTCTAAACAAACCTTTCCTTCCTTCCTTAATTTGGGGTGTTCAGTATTTTATCACAGCAATGAGAGAAAAGTAACCGAGACAGAGCAATGCTCCAGTGTGCGTAAATGTCACATTTTCTTTATCCGTTCATTTGTTGATGGACACTTGGGCCAGTTCCAAGATGCGGCTGTGATGAGCTGCGCCGCCATAAACATAGGTGCACACGGATTTCTGCAACGTGCTGTAACCTTCAGGAAGGTACCTAGAAGGGGACTTGCTGGTTGAGTGGAATTTCTAGTTTTAGTTTTCTGAGCTTTTCCCACCAGATTCGACTCCTTACAGGCAGGGTATGCTATACCTCCATAAGCCCTGGAAGCCCATCTAGGAGTGGCTCATGGCCCCTCAGGAAGGACTGACCAAACAAGCAGATGAAGAGCACCACTCCCGTATTCCAGGCCAGCACCAGGAGCCCTTCCTTGCATTGTTTCCATCCAACTATCCTAACGGCACTGTGTATAAATACGCAGTCACCGCTCTGCCTCGGCAGGGGGCCAGTTCTGCAACCTGCTGTACCTATAAAGATCTGTGGATGCTCAAGGCCCTTACGTAAAATAATGGCACCAGTGTGCACCCTACACCCCTCCTCCTGTGGACCCCACACCCTTGTTCATCGCGGATAACACCAGATACACATAATGCAGCAAGAACGATCATGCAAGCTGTGGAAATAGCTGTTATGCTATACTGTTTGAGGACCAGCAAGTGAAAAAGAAGCGGACACATGTTCAGTGCACAATTTTGTTTCAAGTCTTTTCAGTGTGAAATTAGTTGAGCCCACAGATGTAGAATCTGGGGACACAGAGGGCTGAATTCACAGGCACGCGCTGTCCATATTGGAAAATGCGGCTCCCGCTGCACAGTGTTCTGTGATCCTCAGCCTTCACACGCATACAAAGAGGAAAAGGCATTTACTCTTAAAATTGAGCATGCCACAACTGTGAGCCAAAATAAACCTTCTCCTGGTCAGTCGATTATCCAAGGTATCTTGTTGCAGTAACTGAAAGCCAGCCATGCGTACTCCGTGTGGACACCCTGGCCTAATTCTCACAGCCCTGGGGAGGCTGCCTGTCCTGCACGGGCGGACTGTGCAGAGCTTTCCAGACCCCGAGCAGAGCTTGGAATTCACCGTGCGCGCTTTGAGGAGCGGGGATGCGTA
>NW_004524580.1:33097789-33099074 GCF_000260255.1 Octodon degus | reverse complement strand
AATTCAAAGTTGACCGGAAGGTCTGTATTTTTATCGCCTAAATCTGGCCTAGACACAGCAGTCACGGTGGAGTCCGCTGCTCCTCTCCTCTGGGACTTGACCTGCAAGATGAAGCTTTTCCTGCCCATTGCTGATGATCTCACTGAGCAGAGGACATCAGGCTTCAAGTTCACCTTCCACGGTGCCCATTTCTTGTTGGCTGTCAAGTCAGTGGCTCCATTTTCAAGCCCTGGGGGCCCAGGTGGGCTGTCCAGGAGGGTGTGACCTGCAGTCAGTGAGCTTGAGCGACTTTCATGCCTGCCCTAGGCCACCGTGGCTGAGATGCCACATGCCTTCTCTCCTGCATCTACATGAGGTAATGGACTCCAAGGCTATAGGAAACACTGGGACCACAGGATGAATGGAGTGAGTCACTGTGGTGAAGGCCACCCACTGAGCCATCACAATGGGAGCCATGTGAATGAGATAGAAACTCGGGACGGGACACTGAAATGTAGAGTTTGTTTCAGTAGCAGCCAGTGGATGCCTAAGCTGCCACACCCAGCCTTTGGTTCCAAGCTCTGATATGACCCCTCACAGACACCCCAAGCTATGCCAGTGCCCTCTTTAAGTGCTCTCCAGACCCCCTCCAAATCCTCTTGCAGCTACTGTGCTGTGTGGTGGTGACCACATCTTTGGTCCACTGAACAAAATGTTTCTGGAAGATCAGGTCTACCTTCGTCTTGGCCACATGTGTATCTGTAAGGCATAGAAATGGATGGATGGATAGATGGAAGGATGGATGGATTGATGGATAGAATGATGGATGGATGAATGGATGGATGGATGGATGGATGGATGGATGGATGGATGGATGGGAGGGTGGGTGGATGGATGGATGGATGGATGGATGGATGGATGGATGGATGGATGAATGGATGGATGGGTGGATGGGAGGGTGGGTGGATGGATGGATGGATGGATGGATGAATGGATGGATGGATAGATGGATCGATCAATCGATCGATGGATTGATGGATGATCAATGGATGGATCGATGGATGGAATGATAGGTGGATGGGAGGGTGGGTGGGATAGATGGATGAATGGATGGATGGATGGATGGATGGATGGATGGATGGATGGGTAGATGAGTGAATAGATGGATGGATGATGGATGGATGGATGGCAGGGTGGGTAGATGGATGGATGAATGAATGAATGAATGAATGAATGGATGAATGAATGAGGTCTACCATTTGTTGGGTCTCTTTCCTTATTTTTAAAACTGAGATGGCAGACAAGA
>NW_004524580.1:33093785-33097689 GCF_000260255.1 Octodon degus | reverse complement strand
TGAATGGATGAATGAATGAGGTCTACCATTTTTTGGGTCTCTTTCCTTATTTTTAAAACTGAGATGGCAGACAAGATAGTTTCTAAGATGTTTCCCAGTCTACTCTCCAAATTTAGACTCTAATTGAAGTAGGAACAGTGACTGCTCAGGGACGGGAATAAGACCCAGTCCAAAATCTTCCCCGAGTTTATGTGCACATACATAACTCTGTGTGTGCACACTTACACATGCATGTGTGTGTGCAGCCATTGTGTGTCTGTGCTGAGAAACAGAAGTCTGTTTTGTCTTCTGGAATTCTGTACAAAAACGATGGAAGGGTGAGAGTGTATGTGGACCTCTTAGTGGCAATCTACACATTAGTAGAAAGATGGTATCTACAGAACAAAGCTGATGTCCAAAGGAAGCCAGAGCCAGGAGCTGGCCAGGAAGAGGCTCCAAGAATATTTCCAGGGCCCTGGATGAAGCAGCATCCGACACCAGCGACCTTGCCCTTCCCAGGTATGTGACACAATAAACTCAGACTGGGCTTTACACAATCTTCAGGTTTGCGATCTGCATCCAAAAAAGTCTAGCCTAATGTGAAAACTGTCATCTGTGTGGGCTTGAGATAATATGCACTTGGAAGTGCAAGCTGCTTTCCCTGTCCACGGTGTGAAGCAAACCAGTGGACTGACGGGTATGAGACGACAGCAGAACAGATGAGTGTCCTAACTTTAGCAGAAGACATACAGCATGTGTTTACTTCCCTGGGTACAGAAGTAAATAAACATAGAAGTAATTTTTGAATTTAGTTTTGTTCTGCAGGAGAAACATGGAAAAGAATTCAGATCATTTTAAAGATCTCTTACCATAGACACTTTTCTGTCATTTTTATGATGAACAGAAGAAAAGTAGCTTAACAAAATTTGCATGACAGTTTGCTGTAGGGAAGCTGAGTCAAGGCAGCTACCGCGAGAATCAACCGGCTGTCACTGCCTGTGAGGCAGGAGGAAACAGGCTCTGCCTGGGCCTGCCAATCAGCTCCTGTCTGCCTGGAGCCTGGCGCTCGACACTCTGGACTTCAGGGGCCCTGAATCACACGGAGCCTGCGCCAGCCAGAGGACCCTGGCTGTGCCTCGCAGGGCTACGCCCGCTGCTGCCCTTCTGAGTCCTGACTGCCTGGTTATTCCTCTGATATTATGGGCCATCCATGTTTTTCCTGAATATTTTTATTCTGTTAGCCATCTTGATTTTCTTGCTGACAGTTAAAGAAATGCCACTACTTCACATAGGCGACAGAAGGGCTTCATAGAACACATACACAACGTCACTGCCCCAGTGCATCTGTACTGCCCACGTCAGCCTTGCCTCTGCTGTGTTGAGGGCCAGCCCCCAACAGCAATGTCCCGAAGTCCAAGTCCCCGGGTCCCCTCAGACGCATAACACTTTCCAGAGATGCAGCTTGTTTTCATTGTTATGCAGAACAGCCTCGCTGTTCCATGGAGCTGCTCTGTGCCCAGCGTCTCCACTGGAGAACAGGATTCTAACGCAACCTCTACGTTTGCTGCTATTCTGTGCTTTTCATTAAACAAAAGACGAGCTTGGCTCCCTGGATGAGTTCTGCTTCCGCCTAATGGGGAGGCGAACTACTGGCAGCTTTAAGTGTGCCCTGCTTGTAGCCCTAAAGATATCATCCTGGGGGGACCAGCGCACCCACTGCCACCAACTTGGGTTGCCGTCTTGCCCCCGAGAGGGCGTGTCTGGTTTCTCGCTGCCCAAGGTGTTTCCCTCCCTTGAATCCAGGGGCTCCTTTACTGCTGCTTGCCTCCCCGCAGGTCTCGCGACGCTGTAATTGTCCTGGTCTCCAGCTTCTTTCCACGAGCAAGCAGAAAGTCAAGGCCAAGGAGAAAATCCAGAAAGCCTGGCTTCGCTTTTGGCCTGCAGGTCCTTCCAGGCATCTGGCCTTCCTCAGCAGTGAGGTGGACAGGCTGTCCTGTGACAGGCAAATGAGAAACAGGCCTGCAGCTGGGTGGTCTGCAGCTCACTGACCACTGCAGGCCACGAGCACAGCACAGACGGGAACAGCTGTCCCGCAGGAGGCTCGGGGCAGAGTGGGAAGCCAGCGCTGCCCAGTTGGCCTCCAGCATGCAGGATCACGGTGTCAAGGCAGCTACCTGGGGCCAGTGGACCAAGCCTCCAAGAGGACGTCCACCCTCGGGCAAGTCATTGGGGATGAGTCCAGTCAGCCTGCACACAGGGACCTGGCTGGGGTTGGAGTACGAAAAGGAGCCAGGGATTCACAGCTGACAGCAGAGGGCAGCTAGGGGCAAGCAGAGAGGAGAGACCAGAGGACTGGATCTTGGGGTCAGAGGCAACATTAGTCATGGAACAGCACCCGAGCACTGCGTTCAGGAACAACTGGGAGCCAACTGTGCATGATCCAACAGGTGCCATCTGCCGCTGCTGGGGCCTGTGTGAACTGTGAGCACCAGGGACCAGGTGGAGGTGACGGCATAATCAGCTCCTCATTGAGAGGACCCTGCACATGGTGTGAGGAGGGGGTCCTGGCCAGGTCACCACGCGTGGAGTACACACAGCAGCTGTCTGTGCACCAAGGGGACCACGTGGCGAGCACCCTGAGACCTGCAGATGGCCCAGGACCAAGCAAGGTGACAGGGAGGGGATGCTAGAGAAGTGGGAGCGCCGCAGAGGCCCTGCGCTGGAGGCCACAGGATCTTGGGAGCAGCCTCTGTGTCAGCCTGCAGGTTGACGGATAAAGAAAACGTGGTCTGTGTACAACACGCAATCCTCCTCCATCACAAAGGAGACACTCGAGACCTTTGCCGGAATGTGGGTACACCTTGAAAATGTAATGTATGTGAAATAAATCAGACGTACTCACTGAAAGATGGGAGGGTTTCTCTCATTTGAGTAGTGTGCAGTACACATAAAGAGCAAAATACAAGACTGATTCAAGGAAAGAGGGAGAGAGAGCTTTTGCAAATGAACCGAGGACGAGAGACCAAAGGTGGGGCAGGGGGACAGGGACAGAAAAAGATTTCAGTTGTGTCCTGAGCCTGTCCTAAGTGCCCACAATGAAGAGCGGCAATGTTATATGCCACAAACACGAAGTAAAAGCTCGCAGTGATGTTGAAAACTGAGAAAGCGGATCTAGAGGCGAGGTGGGTGGCGGGGATGGAAGCACAAGCAACGCGTCCAGACACGAGCATTGCGCGCGCCCCTTTCTGCCATGGCCGGGAACTCGTGCCAATGAAAGTTGTTGACGGCAACAACGTATTGATAAAGTGTATATGTCACAGAGATTTAGATCCTAAGCATGCAATTTAACTGATTTTGGCAAAGCAGAGACGGGACCCCCATGCCCTGCCAAGGCGACACGCGTCCTCCTCCCGCCCCCTCAGCCAGCAAGCCTCGGAGCTCCGCGAGCTCCGCCCCTACCTCTGTTCTCATGGGCGGGGTCGGTTTGTGCTGAGCTTCTTCCGAATGGACCCGTCCCACCCTCACTCCTGGATTCACTCCTTGTGTCCCCTGAGGCCCCTTGGCGCTGTCCGGTGTCCCCTGAGGCCCCTTGGCATGGTCCGGTACTCTCTGCAAATGAATCTCCCCCTTTGGTGCTGTCTCAAGGCCGATCCACTTGGGTAGGTTGCGGCCCTATTTTTCCAATTACAATGGCACTGCTAGGGAATGTTTGCACGTCTTTTTTAGTACATGAGATGTGATCAAAATACTGTGAAGGCTTAAATCAAAAAATTTATTTAGCAAAAGACACGTTGCCATGAAATCCCCTGTGCACCCTCGACCCTCACACTCACCCCACTGCTCCTTCCGCTTTCTGCAGCAGCTCTGGAGGCTTCTTTCCTGAGGGTCTTTCTGAGGTGTGATTGAAAATTGCCAAGAACGGCCC
>NW_004524580.1:33087013-33093150 GCF_000260255.1 Octodon degus | reverse complement strand
CATAGTGTTTTTGGGGTACTGGCTACCTATTTGCTTGCAACTAATTATACTAAAAATTTTCATTTGCATATGGGTTATATAAATATCTTCCTTGTAAAGAAATACTCAAGCCTTTTGACACTTTTAATTCGGTGAAATTATCCAAAGACCTTGTACAAATTCTTGAACTATTATGGGTAGAAAACCTTTGTTGGAGATAGATGTCATGGTTATTTTCTTCCCAACCTGTACTTACTCCATTTTCTTAGTAATATCTTTTAATAAGTAGAGGTTTTAAAATTTAGTGAAATTCAACTTAGCCAATTCATTTTAGGGAGAATTCACAGTTGCCAGATATTTCCCTATATTTTCTCCTACAACCAAGGTGTTGAAATTCAGCCTTAATTTTTAGACCTGTTCTTCACCCCACATTAAATTTTGTGTGTGTGATGAGCTAAGAGTTGAGTTTCTTTCTTGCTCTCTTTCCTTCCTTCCTTCCTTCCTTCCTTCCTTCCTTCCTTCCTTCCTTCCTTCCTTCCTTCTCTCTGTTTTCCTTTCTTTGCCCAACACATTCCACCTTCAGAAGTAGACCGTATGATATGGAAGAACCCCGTGAGGCCAGAGGGTCGCAACAAATGCCTTTGTTCGGGTTGATTCTGAGTCTGTTGCGATGACAGTGACACAGACAAATTGAAGCGGCAGCAGAGCACAGGCGTCCTGGGGCAGAGGAGGAGTGAAGACAAGCAACACACACGTGGCCAGGACCGGAAGAGCTGAGGTCCTCGCAGAAGCCTCGGGGAAGAGGCCACTTGACAGTGGTCACCACAAAAGACAGAAGGTAGGCCAGTTGGGCAAGCCTTCCTGAGGACAGTGTGTCCACCTGCATCCAGGTGTGAATGATGAACACTGCGATGCCACCCTACCTTGTCCTGTCGTTTCTTTCCCAGCAGTACAGAGGCACACAGCTGGGACAAGGAAGCATGTGTTTTGTCCTTCCAGGGTCCAGGTGAGAGGAAATCAGGCGGAGGTTACTGCAACGTGTGTGGAGGTGGGCTGCTACGCAAGAGAAATCACAATGGGTTGTAGACAAAAGAACCAATATGAAAAGAAAGCTAAACAAGGTAAAGTTTAGTTCTGTTTTCCCTGAAGGAAACTAGAAGCAGCTCATGCAGGAATGGTTTGTCTTCAAGAACTACGGCTGCTTCCATCTTTTTCTTTTTTGTTCCTTATGTATAATTTCTATCCTCCAGGTCAACTTACGATGCAAGATGGGTGTTGGGACCTCAGCCAAAACATCCAAATGCCAGACTCGAAGCAGGAAAACCGAGAGAAGAGCGCTAAAGGGTACCTGCCTGCCTGCACTGTGCTGTCAGCGGCCATGTGACAAACTCAGAGGGGCGATTTCCTGAAAGTCTCACAGCGTCCATGTCCTGTGCCATCTTCGGCAGCCCCTAGAGTCAAGAAAGGTTAACGTTTTAACTCCACCAATTGCCTCCCAGAATGAAATCTGGAGTTTATAATCAGAGGAGCAGGGCAAGGACAAATGCTGGCTGCCTTCAGAGAGGAGTTTTTCAGTGAGAGCCAATGGATTAGGAGAACAGAGACTGCAGCGCAGGCTGGGGACGAGTGTGCAGGTGCAGGCTGGGAAAGGAGAGTTCGGGGAAGTGGGTGGCAAGCGCGGGAGTTCACAGGAAGAGAAGAGAATGTTTGAATTATTAACCTGCAAATTAGGGGAGATTTAGGAATAATGGGACTGTGGGTTACATGGGGGGCTGCAGTGTGGGAATGGAGTCTAGGAGCCACCACACACAGTCCGGGACAGGGAAGCAAGGTGGCTGTGTGTTCAGGGACCAGAAGGTCAGAGGCTGGCAAGGGAGGAGGAGAGGGACCATCACTCAGGTGGGCCAGCCTCAGAGGCTGGGAAGAGCCTGCCTCCAGCCCTGGAGCTGTTAGCCTTCAAGGGTAGAGGGCCATCCCTTAGGTGGCCGTGGAGGGGCGCGTTTTCAGAGCGAGCAGGCGGTCGAAGAGGTTCTCAGGAACCTCAAGGGAAAGATCGGAGAGCTACCAGTGCAGGAGGCTGCAGGGCGAGGAGTGCAGAGCCCTGTGCAGGGTGGAGGAGGTCCCCGGCAGGAGACTGGGGGCTGAGGCTGGGATGCCCAGGCCACGCCAAGTTGAAAGCGCAGGGTGCGGCCTGGCAGAGGAGTCCCGGCTCTGCCGGCCCAGAGCATGACCGTGCCAGCCTCCGAGGTTCCGCAGTGTCCGGAAGGCCAGCCCTCGTGCAGCAGGGCGCAAGAGTCCCGACTCTGCCGTCCAGGTCCCCTCTCCCGCCCTCTCCCGAGTCGGAGGTCCCGGAGCCGCGCCCATCACACGGCTTCTGTCTGGGGCGCTCGGAGCTGCATCCTGCGGACGCTGCCTGCTTCTCTGGAAGGCGCTCTGCAAAGCGGGGAGCTCTGGGGCCTTGGGCTTTGCGGTGGGCTCCTCCGTAGACTCCGGCACGGTTTATTCAACTATTTAAAAACCCAGATCCATCAATAGTTTTTCTCTTGCCTTCCAGGTAACTTAAACACAAATCCAAGAACTCGATTATCCTACGTTCCTTTTATCTTGTATTATATTATTATTTTTTTTAAAGAGAGGTTTTAGTGGTTGTATGTTCCAGGCTGGCCCTGAACTCGCTGTGTGGCACAGGCTGGCCTCAAGCGGCAGCCCTCTTGCCTCAGCCTGCTGAGTGGCGGGATTACAGGCATGTGCCACCACGACGAGCTACTACTCTAAGTTCTTGAGTTGATTTTTTTTTCTCTCCTAAATAACTCCAAACCTCTCTTCGTTAAAAACAATCCTAATAGGCTGAGGAGATAGCTCAGCGTAATAAGTGCTTGCCTGCCAAGCGAAAGATCCTAACTTTGATCCCTGGTATCACCAAAACAAACAACAACAACAAAAACCTAACTTAAATAGGTTTTACTATTACTACCCACGCTTTGAATTCTTTTTTTTTTTATAATAAGAGGCACATATTTTAATGTATGCAATTCAAGAAATGGCTAAATAAGAATATACAAAATGTTCTTATAAATCAATCAGAAAAAGACAAGCAGCAATGCAAAAAATACAGGAAAGGTAGGAATAGGTAATCTTAGAAAAAAGTTAGGAAAAGCAAATCATAAAATTTCGCCTTCAACAGTCGTAAAGGATTTGGACTCCTATCGCTCACCATGCACTAAACTGAATTAGGAATGCATCAAAGATCTAAATAGGAAAATAGAAACATTAAATCTACCAAAAGATGAAATTCTTGAAGACACTGGGGAAGGCAAGGACTTCATGAATAAAACCCTGGTCACACCGGAACTGCCACAGAGAATTGTCACCTGGTACCTCACCTTATTAAATTTTTGCACAGCAAGAGAAGCCACCCACAAGGTGGAGAGACAGCCCCAGTATGGGGAAATGTCAGGCAGCCGCTCCTCACACAAAAACCGTTATCTTAAATATATAAAGAACTGAAAAACCCCTCAGCCCTCCCAAATGTAGAGACCCAACCCAAAGACGGGCATCTGAGATGAGCACACGCTTCTCAGGTCAAGAAATACAAGCAGCACATAAATACATGAAAAATGTTCCACATCCCTGACTGTTCAAGAGACGCAAGTTCAAACAACACTGAGATTCCATCTCACCCCAAGAGGAACGCCGTCATCCAGAAATCAACTGAGAACAAATGCTGGAGGGGCTGTGGAGAGAAGGACCCTTCTCCAGTGTTGGTGGGACTGTAGTGTGGTGCAGCCACTACGGAAATCGGTGTGGAGATTCCTCAAAAAAACTAGGACTAGGGGTAGCTGACCCAGCATTTTGCTTTCTGGATATCTCCTTTAAAGAATTAAAAATGTCACACTGCAGTGCCATATGCATACCTCTGTTTCTATTGGCACAGTTTGCAATCGCCAAGTCTTAGAAATAGTCCAAGTACTCATCAACTGACAAATGAATAAAGAAGATAGCGGGGTTTTCTTAATACAGTGGGGTACTACTCGGCCATACAAAGGGTATGTTTGAGATATTTTTAGGAAGATAGATGCTTCCTGAGTCTATACTTTCAGGTAAAATAAATAACACACACATGCATGAATGCCACATTGTTTTTCTGGTGTGAGAAACTAACAGTTTAAATGAGGACCAAAATGTGTTTTGAAATATGAAGAAAATGTTCAAATGGGGAGGGGAACAAGAGAAGTAGAAGGGGATAGGAAAGAGCAGAAATGTTAAAAAGAGAGAGAGAGAGAGAGAGAGAGAGAGAGAGAGAGAGAGAGAGAGAAGCAACAATCGCAAGGATTGCTAATTTACGATAATGAAGTTGACCCTGAACGTCTCTACTTGTAAATTTTTCTGATGGAGAAAATCATAAAAACATTTAATGACATATATTCATCAAAATGTTTTAGAGTGAAATCAGTTCCAAATCATCTTAATGGGGCTGGCGAGATAGCTCAGCAGACTAAAGCGCCTGCTTAGGCAGGATCAGGCAAGTGCAGGGGCCGGGGTTTGAGCCCCAGCACCGCATGCCGTGCCAGCCCCACTCCCAGGGTGGGCTGAGCCGGCTAGAGCCTGGGCATAGCGGCACGCAACTGTAATCCCAGCTCTGGAGAGACTGAAAGCAGGAGGATCACCATGAATCCAAGCTGCAGAGTGAGACCCTGCAACAACCAAATACATTAAAAATAATAATAATAATAAAATTTAAAAATACATCATCTTAGTACCCACCCCAAAAGCCCAACAGAGTCACTAAAGTGTTCACAAGGTTCAACATCAACATGTTAAAACAAGGGCCAGCCAAATAGTTCAGCAGATTAAAGTACCTGCAAACAGGCACAGGGGCCGGAGGTTTGACCCCCTGGCTTCCTGTGCAGACCCTGTCCCCGGGGCGCGCTGAGATGGCAATTGAGATTGGACGTGGTGGCACGCACCTGTAATCCCAGCTCTTGGGAGGCTGTAAACAGGCGGATCACTACGAGTCCAATCTGGTAGTGAGACCCTGAACACCCTGTCGACCCTTCCCTAAAAATACAGGAAAAAAAAACTAATAAACAAGTTTAAAAAAAAAAAAAACACGTTAAAACAGTCACTTCCAATTCTTCCATGAGCCAGCAATCAATGTATCGTGTACAAAACCGCCCTGCTTCCATAAACTGTAGGCAAGCTTGAATAGTCATCAAATCCCTGAACACCTGGATGGTGATATCCGCGGCTTCTTTAAAATTCTCCAAAATTTTTCAACAATGAGCAAGAATATAATCAGATGAAAAAATTAAATGATTCATTTTTGAAAATTCCTTTTAAAATTTAAGCAATGGCCGGTGGAGGAAGGAAGCTGGCATGTGGCTCCCAGCGAGAGCGACTGTGCGGAGCGGGAGTGCAGCTAGGGAGGGCCAGCCCTCTGTCGTCATTCACCTTGGGCCTGCTGGGTGCCATTCACAGCCACCAGTCACACGTGGTTCCTTTAACTGAACTCACACACACTTTCACCCTTCAGTTCTTCCCTTGCACTACTGAGTAGTCCAAGGCCCCGGGGGCTGGGTGAGGTCGTGCACAGAAGAATGTTTCCATCCTCACAGCGAATTCTGGGCTCTAGGAGGCCAGCTGGCTGCTCACAGTCTCAGTGCCTGGCCACACTCTGTGCCCAGTGGCCCTTGCTGGACGAGTGAGGAGTTCTCGGTCCAGCCCAAAACCGGTGCACTGAGGAGGGAGCCGCGCTGCAGCCAAGTCCCAAAGGCAATTAGCTAAGCAGGTGGGTGGGGAGCGGAGCAGAGCCTGCGGAAGGGGAAGACATTGATTTAGCGAGAGCGGGGAAGGCCACGGGCACCGCCAAGCTATTGTTCTCGGGCCCTTTCCCCGCTGCCCCCCACCCTGGCCTCTTATCAGGCATCCTCCAGGGTGCGTGCAGCCTGACTTGGTATCGTAAGTTCTGGCTCCGACCAGCTGGGCTCTTGGCAGCTCAACAGTCGGGTGATTTTCTAGGTTGCTAAGTCTTTCATTATTCAGTTTTGATCAGAGGCAAAAGCGTGACCCCAGAGAAGTACAAGTAATTTTCCAAGAGACTTTCAATGTGAAAGGCCATGAGTTCAGCGGTTCACAGAGTCACTAGCAGGGGACCCCGT
>NW_004524580.1:33071474-33086129 GCF_000260255.1 Octodon degus | reverse complement strand
GAGCCCAAGCTCCCCCCACCCCAGGAGCAGTTTGAGGTTTGCTCTCTCTTCTGTATAATGCCGTGATGGACGCGTGGGGGATACAGGCCAGCACGTGAGTAAAGGATGGTGGTGGCTAAATGACTATATTACGGGCCACGCAGTACCTAAATGTTGCCTCAGCGCTCTTCTGGGTGCGTCCAGGATGGCTTTTGGGTGGATTACTCTTCAGACTGTTTCAGCAGGTTGTCATTCCTGTAGGAGCCGATCGCATCCCATTTTTCAAGGCCTGAATGGAACAGAAGAAATGAGTAGGAGCCTGTTCGCACCCTCTGCTTATCTGCCGGTGGGGACGAGCCTCCGGCCTTCAGATTCAGGCTGGCTTAGAACCCCACCCACCAGCTCTCCTGCGTCTCAGGCTCTGACCATGGCCTGGAGCTCAGCTTGCTGGCTGCAGGCCGTGGCCGCGATGGTCCCCGGCATGTGTCTTCT
Source organism: Octodon degus (assembly GCF_000260255.1). NCBI lineage: Eukaryota > Metazoa > Chordata > Mammalia > Rodentia > Octodontidae > Octodon > Octodon degus. Next base: position 33,085,658 of record NW_004524580.1, on the reverse strand, counting down.
GTCGGTTCAGTTTCTCCGAGGAGCTACGGTGTGATTGGTTAGTACAGTGCCCAGAACATTGGGCTGTGTGGTAGTTCATTAAGTGCGGAGATAGCCCAAGAGAATAAAATGTGCGCGTGCCGTCTGTCCAAGTACATTTCTGTAACTGACATATAAAGGATGGAATTAGTAATTAATTAAGCATGATTATTAAATTAGCCGTCATTTCTTAGAGTCTTTCTACTAATCTGTACAACAGTTCAGGAATGCTCACTCAGGAACTGGCTCACCGCCCAGCTCACTTCTACCCCAACCCGAACTTCAGCGTACCCCGCCAATGCCGGGGGGTGGGCACTCACCGGGACCCCTACTGCCATTTTGTCAAGAGAGCCTTGACATCAAAAGGCTGTCTTTAAATCTAACAAGGTGGCAGAGCTGAACTGAAATTCGTCATCAAGATGTCCACTGTGTCCTAAAACCCCATATCTAACATTGTCATTGTGCTTTCACTGTGTGGAGGAAACTGAGGCTCTGGGAGAAGAAGCGGCTCGTCACAGCCGCAGGGTGGGGGGCTGAGCACTGTCTGAATCTGTAATTCTTTCTTTGATCAGTGGTGACTGAGTGGCTGTGAATCACAGTTCTAAGACACAGGTGACCCTGGCCCATCTCCAGGGGAAGCTTTGGGAAGGGCCACACTGCCTCAGGCCTTGAAAATGCCTCTTCGGGCAGGAGAAAGGACACGGGGCGTCCTCTGGCCCGGTCTCCAGCTCCCTGGGCAGCAGTAAGTTTCATTCCCCACTGAGCTCCCCTGCGGGCCCCACTCCTGCCCCGACTGCCAGCATTCTCAGCAAGCCCCCTTGTGCTCTTGCCCCAGAATGCCTCAGCCTGGACGGAAGAAAATGCTGCATCCTGGCTAACGTCCATCTGTGGAAACTCGCCTTCTGTGCGGCGACGCAGCAAGAGGGCACTGGCACGCAAGCGTCCACCACTCCGTGAGGACACTGTCCTTGCACACGGTCCTCTTGGGAAGTAAGCTGCTCCACCCTCCAGATCTGATTCCTTCGGTTTTGACATCTACTGAACACTAATCAGCAATCACCTTCTTAGACTGACCTGTATTTTTCATTCATAAATGTTGCTAGTAATTAATTCCACCATATGTGTGGTCATATAGGTAACTAATTTAATATACAAATATTTCAAAATTTATGTACAGCTTTCTATGTGGGAGGTGTCATGCCGGTAGCTTTGGTTCCCAGTTAGACGCTGACAACTCCCAAGTTATATCTCAGTTCCAGACATCGCCCCTAAATTCCAGACTTGTGTATTAGGCAGCCCACTCAGCGCCCTGCTTTCATAGACACACGAACTCAGCAAGTCCACACCTAGACTCGGGATCCTCCTCGCAAGGCCTGCCCGGCCACCATCCAAAGATGCGCAAGCCCGGAGTCCCGCCACGCCCGCGCCCGACAGCCCCCCCCTCGTACTCATTCTCACCAATCTGCCTCTCGGGGCTCACAGTCACAACCGCAGCCGCACGCCAGGCGTGAATAAACGACATGCATCCCTGAAGGGAGTTTTGCACCGGGACAGATGTCACATAACCAGTGCAGTGCTGCGCAGTTGTGTAGCTGGCACTTGATTGTCCCCAAGGCCCGTCTGTAGAGAGTGTCGCAGCTAAGGGCGCAGACCTCAGATCCAGGTCGCCTCGTCTGTTCAGCGTGGTGATATTTGCACTGCGCACCGCTCTGCGTGTGCTGCCCTGGGCCCCGCTCAGAATTACACCAGTGACAAGTGCGTCTTCTTATCCCCGGCGTCTAGAACCCTCCCATCTTGAGAAGGGGATGGCATTGCCTGTCCCTCCCGTCACACAAGCCGCCTACTCACTCTCCTGTGCTCTCTTGCAGGTAGACTTCAAGCCTACGACAAGTTTAGAGGCTTCGACCGCTAACACGGTACCTGCCACGGAAGGGCATCCGGCGTGGGAAACCTAGGGACGGCCCCAAGGGACTCACTCCGGAGCTGACTCAGTGGACAGGAGAGGCCCCCTCCAGCCTGGCTCGCCGCCCTCCCTCAATGTTGTCTGGGATGTTACTGCTTCGCTTCGACGAACCAGCACTGGGTTTTCTTGTTTGTAACTAAGAATCCAAAGTGGCAGACTGCAAAGCTTAGCAGGGTTTCTCTGCGTGAATTATTTGATTTCTTTTGGCCTCAGTTTCCAGATTTGCACAGTGATAACCAGTCAGTGCTGCCGTCGCAGGCTTATAGGGGATGCCAGCGGTGGTTCTCATTCGGGTCTCATGAATGTCTTCAGGGGCTCAAAGAACACACCTCCATTTCTCCCCTCCTATGGCTCCCTCCACCTCCTCCGTGGCCAGAATCCTCCTTCCTGAGCTTCCAGTCAACTCACAGACTTCGAGGATTAGAAGCAAGCTTCCTGCCAAGAAAACAGAACTCAACTCAGGTGGCCACAGGGGCTACTCTTGGCTCTGCTGTTTGCCAGCCTGGTGTCTTGGGTGGGTCCTGCAGCACAGCGTGTCCCTGAGCTTCTGGCATCTCAGCTCAGACAACCAGTAGCTTATACATTAAGTGCTATTTTACTTTTGCCGCTTTATCAGCTGCTAGGGGGAAATACTCCCATACATGCTCCTTTGATACCACATTGTATAGCTTTATGTGTTTCTACATTACTATACTTAATCTTCACAGCAACCCTGTGAGAAGCGTAGGGGTTGACTGTCTCAAATCCCACTTCACAAAAGAAAGAACTGGGGATCTGAATTGTTTGGTCCAATACTTCTTTCTCATACCCAAGCTTTAGAGGTAAGCAGGGCGTTTAGGAGGAACTCCCTGTGATAGGACCTATAAAACCGAAGAGGGCCCTCCCTGGGGTCTGCCCCTTGGAACCTAGGAACACACCCTGAGACCGTGGATACCGCTGGGGGAATCCAAACCTGGGCCTTGACTTCAGCAAGCAATGCAATGAAGCCAAGAAATGCAGGGCAGCGAGGCTCAGCCAGCAGCCTGAGGACATGAGGTGGCAGTCACGGTGACTTGAGGGATACACGCGCTAACAAATGCTCCCTGCTGGGGCCTTCAGCTGGGGCCTAAGTCCCTGGGCTACATGCTTCTCCTGAACCTGGTTCTCTTGGCTTCCATCAATCTTGGAAGCTACTCACTATCTTCTGATACGTGCACTGTCGCAGGCATCAGCAATCCCAAGTGACAGCCCCACAGGGTTCCATTTCCCACTAGGACAAGCTCTCTGATCCCTCGGAGCAAGGCTTACGTCTGCCCTGGTCTCCATCCAGGCTCCAGAGTCTGGAAGGATGAAGATACTCAGAATCACTTACCAGGTGGGCTCATCTGAGCGATCACAAGGGCCGTAGGACCCACCGCTGGCTGTGCTCCTGGCTTCTGGCTCCTGCAGGATTTATAATTGTAAATCCTGCTGTCCCATCCAGGCAACCTGAATAGGCAAACCATCCATTACCAACTGGGCTGGTTTGGGAGCCGTTGGCCTGGAAGGGAGTCCTGAGAGGGGATTTTCAAAGTGTCCTAATGAGGACCCACCAGGTAATGGGCTCAGCCTCAGGCAAAAGACAGGCAGGTTGATCTGAGAGCAGAATGGAGAGGTTGGGAGGGGCTGGTTGTGCAGAGCAAGTGCTTCAGGGCTGCTGTGAGCTCAGCTGCGTTAGGCTGGTATCTGTCAGAAAGCGCAGGGGCACAAACTGCGTGGAGCTGCAGCGGGCTCTTCTCACACTTCACCCTGCCCCTGGGCCTTAGGGACAAGGCACACAGGGAACCACTGCTGTTCCCGGCAGCTCCACGCTTCGCCACCAGCACCTTTGTGTCATTTATTCTGCAAATGAGAAGCTGAGGTTCCAGGAGGCCAAGTGACAGGGGCAGCGTCACAGAGGGAGTAAATGGCCATGCGGGAGGTGTACTCAGGCGAGCCTGGCCCCGACAGCCATGTTCTCCCTGCAAAGCCGTGGCGCAGTTGCCCTCCCAAGGCAGCCATCAAGAGACTGCCAAGAAGTGCTAACAGCGCAGGTCCTGACATACAAAGGCAGGAATGGGAAGTCACTCAGTGGTCTGAGTGACATGTGGGGGTGGCCGCCCAGGACATATGGGTGTGAAGGGATGGGATGGGCTGTCGGACAGGCAGGGTGATTTCTGACTAGGTTGTTTTGCTCAGGAAGTCCTGGTGGGGTCATTAATCCAGGAAGGGCCACAATGGGTGAGAGGGTGGAGAGGCAGGAGGAGAGAGGAAGAAGGGGAGGGAGGAGGGCGAGGGGCGGGAAAACGAGAGCCCTTATGAGGCTTTGCCGCATGCAGTGGGGTCCTGGCCCATGTGTCCTCACTCCTGCCTGGCAATCCGCTCACCTCCTGGGGCTGCATCTGGCAACACCGTGACACAAGATACAAGACAGGACCCAGGAGACGGGGTGACTTGGCCCCCTCACAGCATGCCCTTGAAGATGCCTTACCTAATGCACAGTCTGCTGGCTTCTTAAGGGTGCAGTTGCCCTGCCCTGCACAGCCCAGGGATGACACCTGGAGGTTTTGAGTTTGTGTGCGTAGAGCAGCTTCCTGAAAGGGCAGGGCTGTCCTGGCCGAGGGCCGACCCCTGTGAAGGGACCCCGCAGCCCACCCGCGTGGTGGACTGATTCTGACGAAAGCACAGGGAGCATCTAGGAGAGACAGCCTGCCCTTCCCTGGCTGCTCCTGGGGTAAGGGAGGACTCCCTGGCGCCTTGGGCTCCGCTCACTATGCCCTGGAGGGGGGTGTCGTGGTGTGGATCTAGAGGTCCCCCGAGAGCCACGTGCGTCGTAGGCGTGGGCTTGGGAAGGGGCTGGATCCAGACGTGATGGCTTGCTTACTCAGGACATGGGGTCTGACTGAAACGGCTGAGTCACTGCGGGCCTGACGCAGAAGGATGCGTCTCTCCCTCCGCCCCCCTCTGCTTCCTGTCCACCATGCCATGAGCAGCTTCGGCCGCACCAGGCCACCCTGCCTCGGTGCCCGCGGCCCCTGGACCGCACCCCTACCAGCTGCATGCCAAGATGAGCCTGTCCTCCTTTAAATTGGCTGTGCCAGTGTCTTGTTCCGGCACTGAAAAAAGTGACTAAAGCACAGGGTGACTTCTCCCTGGCTGGTGAACCAGAGCCCATTGTCTCCACTCCCCCAAGACCTGGCACTGGCCTGCCAAGGCCTGAGGAGGGGACCTCACCTCTCTGCCTGGCTGCTGGAGCTCTGTGTGGCTCCCCGGGGTCCCAAGGTTATTGTCCGAAGCCCAGCGAGGGGCCTGGGAAGCCAACAGCCCTCCCGGGCTTTCATCCCGAGCACTTCTTCCACACGAAGATACAGTTTGATGCCGCTGGCCTCACCGTTTTTCTCAGATCAGAATCAGAAAGGAAAGAGGGGACACTGGTGTGTGTCCCCCAAACCCTCCATTTTGGCAAAAAGGACAGCCAGCTTTACAGCAGCTGGAACACAGCAACATTGGAATATTGCTATTAACATCCGTGTGTCCATGCTTCTGGGAAAGCCCGTCAGTCATGACGAGCTGGGGGCCCAACGCCTCTGGCTCAGGCAGAGACATCTCAGCACCACTGCAGACGACCACAAAGGCACGCCTGTCCTCTCGGCAGACTTCTCCCCCTCCCATCAGCTCTCACCCTTTCCGCCTTCCCACACCTTCTGGCCTTCTTAGCCTGTGAACTTCTCTCCAATGGCGGCAGGGGCAGAGGTCCCTCACAACACAAAGAAAGGCCATCATCAGTAACGTCGAAGTCCTCCTTGGCCCTCTGCTGGGCAGGGCTGTGCTAGGCCAGCCTTGGGACAGGCTACCAAAGGTCTGCTGGGAGGAAGAAGGGCTCACCCAGAAGCCGCTCCACCCCTAGGGTGTCCCAGACAGTCCTGTGTGCTGCAGCCAGGGCCCCGGGCAATACGGCATCTTGGGTGTGTGGGGCACAGGCCAGTGTGCTCACAGGGATACGTGTGCCGGGCACAGAGAAGCCGCCTCCTGGCGCTGTCCAGCCAAGCGTCCACGGCCAGGTTCCTGAGGGCTCAGGAGGAGCTGCAAGGAGGTAGCAAGTGCCAGGGGCCAGCCACCGGGCTGGGGGGACAATCTGGCGACAAGGGCTGGGGAGACTCAAGGTGTGTGTGCAGGTCCTTCCAGAAGAAGTGATTGCCCAAGATGCCTGGGGTGCACCTGAGAATTGCTGGGCCCTCCCAAAGCTGTCCCGGGCCTCACTGGCCTTCTGCAGTAGCAGGAGATGCTTTCAAAGCTGTTGTCTGCTGTCACTATCAAGTCTGTCTCTGCGAGTGTGACCCTTCTTCTTTGCCCCAGAATTTGGCATCTCTGAGCTGCCTCCTTCTCTCGGCCCTAATGTACTATTTCTTTTCTTTTCTTTTTTCTTTCTTTCTTCTTTTTTTTTTTCGGAACCGGGGATTGAACTCAGACCCTTGTGCTTGCCAGGCAAGTGCTTATTCTACTGAGCCATCTCCCTGGCCCCGTGATATACTGTTTCATGCCATTCCTATGAAGTGGACATCCCATTCCACCTGGGATTTGCGATGCATGGGATGTCTCTGTGCTTAAAGAAATCAGTGCCACTGTGGACATGACCCATCATGGGGCCCAAGGTCCCTTTCCTTCTGTTTTACACAAATTTATCTAGACACAAAGGGAGCCTAGACTTCTAGAATCCACACAGAAGGGAGCAGTGATGAGCTGAGCCTAGCAGAAGTCCAAGAGGACTCGCTGAGGACAGATGCCCGCCAGAAGCCAGGGAGAAAGGCAAGGAGGCAAGGGCTGTGGCAGATCTGTGCAGCCACGGAGCCACCTGTGAGAGTCAGCAGCTCAGACAAAGGCCGAAGGCTTCCAGGAGCAGGTGCCAGCTGGGGCCGGAACAGGAAGGCTGTGCAGGATTCAAATTGCCCAAGCCCAGCTCAGGCAGAAAGCAAGCAAGCAAGACTCAAAATGAAGCCTGGTGTGATGGTGCGCACCTGTACTCCCAGCCCTCGGGAGGCTGAGGCAGCAGGAGGATTGCCGGCAGTTGGAGCCTGAACTGTTTGGTGAGACCATGTCTCAAGGTCAACAAACAGAAAATCTGAAGAGCCCAGACTTGACCAAGGAGCCAGGAAGAACCAGCCCATGGATGAATTTGCACCACCTCTCATATTTCCGAGATACTTTTATATTGTATCATATACTCTTCATCTGGCTTGATTGTTGCTATTAACACGAAGGACAAAAACAGTCCACTTGGAGGAATGAAAGTCTTTTGGGGGAAATGTCTTGAGGTACTTTAAAGCAGGTGAGAATCATGAAGACCAGAATGTTCACCCAGACGATGTAAGAAAGGGGAGTATTGTTCCCTTGGGCGGAAGACAGGTGGATGCCCTGCACAAACCATGGAGAGAAGCGACAACACAGCTCAGGTGAGAGGATCCACAGGCAGGGCAGGGCTAGGTGCGCCAGGTGAGGCGCCCAGCGTGCCCCTCTGGTGGGGACGCGGGGAAGTTGCATGGACACCCCAGTGCTGGCCACCCTTCCGAGGATGATCAAATCTGCGTCATGTACACCCCTCCTCTCCTCCCCTCATCAACACTAAAACCAGAAGAACAAGAATCCAGCATACACAGCGGGCTGACTCCACTGACCTTATCCTTGTGGCTTCATACGTGGGCGACTTCCAGGCTCACAGAGCCACCGGGCTGCGTGCTGGGTGACTTGGGGCAGAAAAGTGCCTTGCGTGAGGCAGTTGCAGCCGGAAATCAACACTCAGGCAGTTTATGAACCGTGGAGGGCAAGGGGGAGGTACTGCCTCTTTTCCCCTTCTTCTCTTCTTCTGTCCACCTCTGCCACCCCTGTGAGGAAACTGAGGCTCAGACTGAGGCCCCCGGCTAAGGTCACAAGATTAGCAGTTGATAGAAACAGAACCTGACCAAATGCAGAACCCCTGACCTTCAGTGCCTTGCTCTCCTGTGTCTGATGCCGTGGTCAGGGTGCAGATGGGGTGGCAGCTCCTTGGGGAGCCCCGGGTTTGGAGCGGCAGGAGCCACAGCGCAGGACCACGCTCAGCTCTGCAGACAGTCACAGCTGGCTGGACTGTTATCACCAGACCTTGGCGAGCAGCAGGAAAATTCCAAAGCCACAGTTCCTCAGGCAAAGGGAATGTGTCCCCAGGGTCCTACGAAGCTGGCGCTAACCTCAAAGAGACAGGAGGTAGGGGCTGGGGAGATGGCTCAGTGAAATAAGTGCTTCCCTGGCAAGCGCAAGGGCCTGAGTTCAATCCCTGGTTCTGCCAAAAAAAAAAAAAAAAAGAGAGAGAGAGAGAGAGAGAGGAGGTGGGGGGTGCTGGAGGGTGTCCTTCGGCTTTGTAGACAACTCTCCCAGTGGTCCAAGAACGCATGTGGAGGTGGCAAGTGCAGGGCTTCACTAGTACCACAGCAGGGACAGCATGGTGGAATTCACTTGCCTGCTGCCCGCCTATCCCTGAAACACCCTGGGCTCTCCCTGGCAGGGCCAGGCCAGGTCAAGGAATGGACAAGGCTCAGCCAGTGCCGTCCAGTCTCCTGCTGGCCTCGCCATTGGCAAGGTCACCACCAGGCCGAGGTGTGAGCTGCAGAGACTTCCCAGGGTCCCGCCAGCCTCCCCTGCTCCCGGGCTCCGACAGCACACTTGGGAGGCACCACGCTCAGCAATGCTCTTGTCAGACGGTTGAGTGCATGGCTCTGCGGCTCTCATGCAGGCTGCAACGGAGGGGCCCTCGGTCCCCGCGTCCCACCCTGATTCTCCATCAGAGGTCAGAACCCCGTGCTCCTTGTTCAGATGTGCACACTGCCTAGCTGCGGAGACCCTGAAGGAGGTTTTGGCAGTAATGTCCAACTTAGAACGAACGGCACCGCATCTGTATAAGCGGTGCTGCCTAGTGCTGCCTGCACACCTCTACCCTCGCTAGAGCCCCACGAAGTGTGCAGTGTAAAGGTGATTGGTCAGGCTCATATTCAAGCTCTGCGCTCAGTAGCCTGCGAGGTGCTCGAAGGATGGCTTTTCAGGCTCAACAAGCCGCCAGCCTCCAGAGGCAACAGGCTGAGCACGAAACACACATCCTCACTTGGAGCAGGCTTGCAGGGTCACAGGACCCCGCTCAGCAGGAGAAAAGGTGGGGTGTCTTCCAGGCATTGATAACTTCAGGTCTGTGGACTTTCAGAGGCTTCGTAGAGAGCCGGGAGACTGTGAACGTGGGGGCTGGGGGCGTTGCGTCTTCATTTCTGCCAATTCTGCCTTAAGGTCTTTAGGTATGAATGTGGACCCCCAAGCCACAGGAGCATAAGCTGTCCCTGTGTCCATGCATAGATAGAAATCGCAGATGTCTTTGCATCACTTTACAATTATTGTAGCATCTAGTAAGGCTCAGCACCCCTTGGAAAATACAATGATTATGTTAGACCCACTGCTAACCTTTGTCACGTGATAACCAATAAAGAACCACTTGCTGGACTTTTAAATACTCCTCCTGTCATATTTCCATGTAACTGGCTTTCTTAGTCATCCCGTGTAGTCTCCTAGAGTATATTTTATTCTAAGATGGGTGCACGGGCTTCAGAAAGTTGCCAAAGGATGTGTGTCTCTAAAATAAAACTTACAGCCCTTGGGTTAGACAGTCGAGGATGGGATTTACCTACTTCAAAGTTGTATGTACCTCACTCCTTCAATCTATTTATTAAATGACATCTTTGGTGATCCATTAATTACCTGGGAAACCTATTAAGATTTTGAATTCCAGGACCACATTCAAATTACAAGAATACAATCTCAGAATCAGAAACTGGGACTCTCCTTCAGCTCTGAGAGCTGCGCTCAGGGGAGTGGCCAAGTCAGGGGGACCATGTAGGCAGGGTGGCTCAGAGTGGCCTGGACCCCTCAGACAGGAGGAGTGGCTTCCCTCCAGGGACTCTGCCACTCCGGGTGGCTTCTAGGGCTCACCAAAGCTCCTCAGCAAAGAAGAGAAAGGCCAAAATCTCTGGGTTAAGGTTTTATGGGGGTTGGGGCTTTATTAGCCCCCTAACTTTCTGCTGCAAGTGAATTTTTCACAAACTAAGGTGACTCACAATAACAGAGATTTACTTCAAAACAATGGTGGAGGCTGAAAGTTCGAAATCAGGGCATTGGCAGGACAGGGTCCCTCTGTGCTCTTGGGAGACTCCGTCCCATGCTTCTCGCCTGTCTTGCAGGATCCCTGGCAATCGCTGGTCTCCTCGGCCAAGCAATGCCTCTCTCCAACCTCTGTCCCCTCCGTGTGTGTGTGTGTGTGTGTGTGTGTGTGCGCGCGCGCACGCGCGCCTGTGTCCCAGACTTGCCTCCTCTGACAAAGACACCAGCTGAACAGACTTAGGACTCCCTAGCCCAGCAAGACCTCAACTTCACTCAATTCCACCTGCAAATGCTGTTTCCACGCAAACTCTCAGCAGGTTCTGAGTGGATGCAAAAAGGAGGTATTTTATTTTCGAAATACTTATGGTTGACCTTCCTCCATCCCCAGAAGTCAACTGTCAACAGAAAGCAATGGTTCTCAAGTTTCTCAGAAGCAGCCTCACCATGGAGCTTGTGAGAAAAGCTGACTACCAGGCTTCCAGAATCCAGGACCCTGGGTGGGGCCCAGGATCTGTGTTGACAAGCCCTCCAGGAAACTCTGATGTCTACTGTATCTGTCTGTTTTCTCTTACTGTAATGAAGTACCTGAGGCAGACTACTTTCTAAAGGAAAGAAATTTATTAAGCTTACAATTTGGGAGCTGAAAGAACAAGATCAGAAGATCCCATTGACTTGGCCTCTGATGAAGTCCTTGTGGCAGATGGCATCCTGGTGGGAGTACACGGGGGACAGAGAGAATGCAGGCCAGGCAGGAAGCCAGCAAGAGTTTCAGGAACCAGGTTAGGGACGAACAACTTGCTCACAAGAGCCCTTAGCCCAGAAGATCAGCATTCCTAACAAGGGCATACCCTCAGTGACCCCAGGACACACCTCCAATGATCCCAGGCCATGCCCCCGTGGCCCAACAACATATCCCCAATGACCCAAGGACACACCCCATGACCCAAGGACACGCCCCATTGTAAGGGTAGCTTGGTACTCTCTGCTCCTCCTGAATCACTGCCTCTTGAAACCACTGGATAAGTCCAACACATCTGGATGCCTACCAGGCGCTAAGCATACTGAGATCAGTTTCAGCCCTCTCCTCAAGCATAGAGAAACCATGGGCACCTTCTCCTTTGGCCTCTGGGCACATCTAGAGAGGCAACTCCAGGCCAGGCGCTGTGCTGAGCGCTGGGCACATCGTGCCACTTAATCCTCATGGCCCTGTGACTGTGCAGGCCAGATTGCCTGCTGCTCAAGAGACGTGAGCCCAGTTTAGGGAACACTCACAGCCATGGCTGGTGTGGTGACAAACTGATGGGGCGGGGGGCGGGTCTGCCTTGTTTTCTAGAAGAGGCCTAAGGAGTATTTTTTATTTTTATTTTATTTTTTATTTTTTTTTCCTAAGGAGTATTTTAAAAGAGTCATTTTCTCCTTTTCTGAGCATATAGCAAAGGAAAAAATGTAATGCAACTTACTTTGTTTCCTTCCTGCCTTCCTTCCTTTCTCTCCCTCTTTCCTCCTTTCCAGAGGGCTTAAAGAGGTATATTTGCTGCCTGAGAGAGGACCCACTCTACTGGTGGAAACAGAGAAGCGCAAAGACAGGGATTCTCTAAGGTTGGGAACAGCGGCTTGGAGGTCCCTGCCATAGAAGCCCGTTTCAGAAATGGGGCTGGCCGCGGCCGGGCACACCCAGGAGGGCATGAGGCCCTGGCTGTGGGTGCTATGCTGAAAGCCCCTGGCGCGGCCTGGGACGGGGACTGATTCCTGATGGTGCTTGCAGACCCTGAGCGAGAATTTCCTACCATGGGCCAGAAGGGGGAGGAGAAAGAGGGGGAGAGAGAGAAGTCTGTCCCCCACATCTTCCCCCAAAGACATAGCTAAGGCTGGGTTCCTGCCGAGCTGGCAGGTGGAGAGCTAAGCCAGATCCATTTGCTTCAGAAAAACCAAGGAAGCCTGACGCTGCTCACACCCGAGCTTCCCGGGGCGAACCCACACGGGTTCCAGCTGGTGCTGGCAATTTTGCCCCAGAGTCCCTGGGGCTCGGAGGCGCTGCCTGGGCAGACACCTCTCCCACTGAGACTGTGTTCGGGCTCCGCGTGGAAGGAGGCGCAGGGAGGTGCAGTGGTTAACGTGAGTGCGCCTGCGGGATGGTCGGCATGATTTACGCTTCGCCCCCAGCCCGCACCTCCCCAAGACCCTCCAGATTTATCTCCCTGACTCAGCTCTGCTACTGAGAGAAGCAAGGAGCAGGCCAGCTAGAGGCTCACCACAGTGTAGGCAGAAATATAACAATAATTATTTTTTGTTTTAAAAAAAGGCACCCAGCTAATTCTAAGTGCAATATTCCCGTCTCGCACAGCCCAGCTGACTTCATGCCCAGGCAGCAGAAACACAGTAAAGCTCCCAAGCCGGTCCTCACAGACTGCCCAGCCGTGATGTGACGGCCCTGCCCCAGCCAGCAGCCCTCAGCCAGCCTCCGATACGTGACCTCCAGCAAGCACTGTGACGGAGGGGCCCGTCATGGTAGAGCTTATCCTGAGCAGGTTTCCCTTGGAGGCCCACCCTTCGTGCTGCCACGGTGAGGCCACCACGGGACCCGTGGAAGCCCTGCATGAACTTCCTCAGAGCCTGTCCCTCTTACCAGAGTCCAGGGGCTTCTCTCTCAGTGCTAGGCGCTGGCTGGCCTTTGGCCACTGTCGCCCCCACGTCACTATTCACGCTCACTCCTTGGGCTGTGGCTACTGGCAGGCATCACAGGAAAGTGGCTGGGATTTGGATCTGAGATTAAGAAAGCATGAGCTTGCATTCCCGTCTCTCCGTGATGAGCCGTGTGGATGTGCACCTGTCATTGAACCTGAGCCTCATGATGCAAACTCTGTGTGGTGTGAGGTAGGGGCCAGTGTGCCCTGTGGTGCAGAAGGCCACAGGCACCCTTCCGCCAGGACGCCTGCCTTCCAGGTGGGGCGGACGCCTGGTGAGAAGCCCCCAGCTGCACACGAAGCCAGTGCCACAGTGCGGGGGCCTGGCCAGTGACGCTCGAGATGGTTCCGGGCTGGGGATTCTGGCAACCCCTTGCTCTCTGCACACAAGCAGAATGTTTCATAGAGATGCAGTCAGAAAGAAGGGAGGGTACTGATGTCGGCTCAGCTAGTGTCCTTTGGTAGTCAATAGAGAAAGTCTCCCAGACCTTGACTTGAGAGGTAAGACCTCACAGCTGCCTGGTTTGGAAGGCCAGGCAACTGCGGGACTTGCTCCAAGGCGCTCCGAGCCCCAACCCCGCTGTCTTCCAGCTCTGCTACCTTTGGGGTGTCAGGCGCTCTCTCTAGTCCCCATTTTCTTTATCTAGCTACAAGTGTGTCTAAGTGATCCACGTGACAAGCAAATGCAAAATTGGAAGCAAAAGTCCAGCTAAGTAGGAAAACGGACTGTCCCAGGCATGTGCTCCCCTGCAAACACATCTCCACGTGCCATGACTGTTTGTGACAAATATTAAACCAGAGACATCTAAAAGAATTTAGGGCTCTGAAATGCAGAATCTCTCAGACAAAATGAGAAATCTTCCTTATCTGAGGTAAGAAGCTAAAGATTCCTTCTCAGATTTAATTACCTGTCTGCGTCCGCACAGCTCGTGACAGAGAGATGTGGAACTCAAGCCCCTGTTATTTTTTAATCCAAGCACTGCATCCCAGCCACTGTGCTCCAGTGCCTGCTGGTAGATATTGGCTGGTAGAGTGAGACTAACTATAAATCCAGGAGAGGAAGAGACCGCAAGCTGGTACTGAGCTGCTTGGAAGCCTCACTTCTCTTCCCTGGGAACCGATCCCTCCCCTCTTCCCGCAGGTCGCTGACAGTGGAGCCCTTTGTGCTTCTGCAGCACGGCCACCTTGGTGCCACCAACCCATAGGCCAGTCCCTCCTGTGACTGCACAGAAATGCTTGTGGCCTCGTTGGCGTCCCCTTTGCAGAAGGTGCGGAGAAGCCCAGGAAGAGGAGACATCATTCAGGACATGCGGTATCTTAGTCACTTTTCTATCTCTAAGGCAGAATACCTGA
>NW_004524580.1:33067304-33069164 GCF_000260255.1 Octodon degus | reverse complement strand
GGAGAAAGAAGCGCAGGTCTTTGAAAAGAAAGCTGAGAAGCTGGTGGCAGCAGCGGGAAGCCCACACTAAGGAAGGAAACCCAGCAAGCAGTCAGCAGAGGCATCCGGGACAAAACAGAGAGAAAGTGATGCCTGCGCAGACCAGGGACCACAGAGGTGTGCTGGTGCCTGCCTGTCATCCCAGCGCTCTGGGAGGCTGAGGCAGGAGGAGCGAAAGTCTGAGTCCATCCAGCCCAGGCATAGTAGCAAGACCCTATTTCAAAATGGAAGAGGGCTATGAATGGAGCTCAGTGCAAGGCCCTTGGTTCAAGCCCTACTACAGAACAATATTACGCCTGCTCGTCAGACTACCGGCCAGAGCAGGAGGGGCTCGGCTGTCGGGCAAGTGTGCTGAGGCTTCAGGAAGGTGAAACAAGGGCTGCAAAGCCCCCGGGGAGCTAGAACACAGTCAGAGATCAGAGTGGGTGTTGCTGCAGGGGCCATGCGGGCCTGGGACTCTGATTCCCACCGCTCTGAGCAGAGCCACCGCACCTACAGGGCACCTCTTGACTTGGAGCCTCAAACCCACCTCATTCTTCGTTCCACAGACAGCAGAGTCTCCAGCATAATTCAGCCTCCAGAGTCAGGTGTGCACCTTCACTCTTCCACTTCCTCATGTGTCTTTGGAGAAGGTACACAACCTTTCCTGCCTCAGTTCTCTTATAAACTGCAGAAAGATAAAAAAAAAAAAAAAAAAAAAAGTTACTCAGTGAGTTGCGAAGTTTAACTGCAACTGGGTATTCTGCCCAGAACTAGAGCTGAATAATACTTGTAAACTGGAAATAGGTGGTAGATGGGCTGACACACACCTGACATCCCGGCATTCTGGGAGGTTGAGGCAGGAGGATCACAAGCTCAAGCCCAACCGGAGCAGTTTAACAACTTAGCCAGACCCTGTCTCAAAATAAAAAGTAAAATGGGGCAGGACACGCAGCTCGATGCAAAGGCCCTTGGTCCAGTCCCCAGCACAAAAAAATAAATCAGACACAGCTTGTCCATGTTACTAGTACAATTCCTGGTGTCGCATCCCTACGCCTCCAACCTTGTGGAGGTGGGCGGAGAGGCCCAGCCCGCCTGGCTTCTCTTGGTCCCCACTAACACCCCGCTGCCCAGAGAAGTATGTCCTGCAGGAGAGAGTGGGGAGAGGTCGGTCAGGTGCCGCCCGCCCCGCCTGCTCTCTCACCCCCAGCTTTGAGGCTGCGAGCGTCCCTGCTCCTCCCGGAGCCCAGCTCCAGGGGCCAGGTCCAGAGCCGCGCACAGTGGGGAGCTTCAGTCTTCTCCGGCCCATAATGAGCAAGCCAGCAGCCAGCGGCCTGCGCTCCCCTCCAGCCCTCACTCCGCCCCTGGCTAGTGCTGCTGTGCTTCCATCCCCAACTGCTACTCCGTCAGGTCGGAGCTCTGGTGAAGAAAAAAGAAGTTCCGTTTATTGGGAACGCCCTCCGATCCCAGCAACGAGAGACAATTCTGTGCATGTGCAGGACGGCGATTCGTTTCATCAGTTCAGTGAAAAGGTTCAAAGAGAGAATTTTTATTTCCAATCCGCAGCCGTGTTTCTCCCCTGGAATCCCACTGGCATCTCCACCAGCGTTCCAGATACTCGATGATACTGTGGTTTCTAACAGAAATATAGTTTCACAATTAAAAAAAGATGAAAATGGGGCTCCTGGCCCACTCTTCAATCCACGCACCCTTGGAGCCCAGGTTCACAGCTTTCCTGAGCACCCGCAGGCTTTTTGTGTAGATCATGCCTCCCTGCTGAACCCCAGAACCTTACTCGGCCCAGGGCTGGACAGTCGGCCTCTCCCCTGGAGCTTCTTTGTC
>NW_004524580.1:33064998-33066104 GCF_000260255.1 Octodon degus | reverse complement strand
GTGCTGGGAGTGTAGCTCAGAAGTAGACAGCTGGCCTAGCTTGTGCGAGGCCCTGGGTTGCAGCCCCAATCTCAACACCAAGAAAGAAGTAAAAAGAAAAATAAAAAAAAGATAAATGGTTTTTATCAGAACCCAGCCCTGCTTATTTCCACCCTGAACGTGGCTGCTTTTATACTGTAGTAGGGCAGAAGAGCTGTAGCAGAAACCAGGAAGAATCCACATGCTAAAAGAATTGTCACGCGGCTCTCACAGAAATGCTCCTCATCCTCCGGTCACTGTCACGTACCGACAATGAAAATATACTGCAAACCTGCGGTGGAGGCACAGTTTTCCTCCTGGGAAGGTCTCAGACCCATATGAAAGTCCTGAAGCCCCGCTAGGGCCCGACAGTCCATCCCCAGTGTGCAAGCCCTCCCGGCCCTCGGCTCTAAGACAGCGCTCGTGACCGCAGCTCCTCCAGGATGTGGCCGTGCAGACTCACCGGGGCTGGCTGCTACGTCTGCAGAAGGCCGCCTAGAACCTACTCCGTGCTCAACGCATACTGCCCACTCTGACCGCTGTCCACGCCGGCGTTTCCTTAAACTCTCACACCCACAGCAGGGGATGATCGTGGCTACCTTATGCACAGAGGGAAAGCGAGCGGTCCTCATCCCACTCGAAGCTCCCCCAAGCAGCCAGAGCGTAGACGCCTCCCCCCTCCTGGGTCTTGTCTCGCTCAGTGGTCCCCGATGGCCCTCCGGTCGGACCCAGTAGGATGCTAATGCTACCATCACTGGCTGATGCCCCCGAGAGCTAGGCAGAGGCACCCCGTGGAGTTCACAGTCACAGCAAAACACAGGCCGGGGTGACCCGAAGCTGTTTTCAGCACATGGAGCTGTGGCAAGAGCCCTGTCACCCAGCTGAGAAGAGACAGAGCCACAGCTCCAGCCCGGCTGTGTCCTAGTCCAGGGCCCACAGCACAGCCCCGAGCTCTGCTGCAAACATCAGAAACTGGGTGGGGTGGGGGGGCTGGAGAGATGGCTCAGTAGAATAAGCGCTTGCCTGGCAAGCACAAGGGCCTGAGTTCAATCCCCAGTACTGGGGGAAAAAAAGGAAAGAAAGAAAGA
>NW_004524580.1:33054549-33064276 GCF_000260255.1 Octodon degus | reverse complement strand
TCAAGCCTCGACAAGATTACATTTTATTTTATTGGCACATTTCAAATATACATAATGTCCACATTCATCATAGAGAATTTGTGCCCCTACATGATGTCTTGCTTCATCCTTTGACCCCATTCTCTCCCCTCCTTTCCACTCTCTTTTCCCTTATTTACAAAAGCTTTGCTTCCATTTCTCCTTCTGTTCTCCTTTCCCTCTTCCCCCTTTCCTCCCCCGCCCACGTTCCCCCTCCAACTTGAAATTGGCTCCCATTTCCCGGTATCTGCCATCCAACTGGGTCTTTGCTTACACTCTCGCTTTCTCGCAACAGAGAATCAACGAGGTATTTGCACAGGGATACCCGATCTATGTCACGGAAGAGTACACAAGGTGCATCCATTTAGCGAGAAATGTCTCAAGTGTATCCTGCTTCACAGCACAGTGCTGCTCTGTTGTAGGAAAACGCCTTGGCTTCTTCACCCGCTCATCCGCTCTTGGGCGTTGGCCTGTTTCCAGGAACAGTCTGGTAGCTATCACAGGCTGTGCCGCTGCATCGGGTGCGCGTGTGTCACCGTAGGGCGATGCTCTCAGCTCTGCTGGGAAGACACCAAGAAGGGGAAGAGCTGGCTCAAATGCAACCGCTCATTCCAGCTGCTTGAGGAATCTCCACAGTGATTGCTGGGGTGGCTGCCCCAGTCTACACTCCCACCAGCGGAAGAGCCACTGCCTTTTCTCCCACGGCCCTTTTCCAGCACTTGCTATTGGTTGACTTCTTGATAAGAGCCATTCTTTCGGGAGTGAGATGGAGCCTTAGCTTTGTTTTAATTGTTACCTCTTGAATGACCAGTGATGCTTAACATTTCTTCTTATATTTACTTGCTGTTTGTACTTCCTCATCTGAGTACTGTCTATTCGTTTCAGATGCCTAAGGTTGGACTGGGTCTTTGAATTTGGGAGGTCTGATATTTTTTAATTCTTTATATATTTTAGATGTCAGCCGCTGTCTGAAGAGCAGCTGGCAAAATTTTTTTCCCACCCAGTGCCCTATTTCTTCGCTCTGTTGGTGATTTCTTTCGCTATGCAGAAGTTCTTTTATAAGATGAAGTCCCATTTGTTTATTCTTCCTGTGAAATCGGGTTTTTCTTTCTCGGGGTCTTTGCCTATGCCAATGTCTTCAAGCATTCTACCTACTCTATCTTCCAGGAGATCTGAGGCTTCTGTTTTTGTATTTAGGTCCTTGATCCATTTTGATTTTAATTTAGTGCACGGTGAGAAAGGTAGGTCTAGGATTAATCTTTAGCATGTGGAAAGCCAGTTTTTCCAGCACTGTTTATTAATATGGCTTTCTTCCAGTGTAGTTGCTTGGCACCTTTGTCAAAGATAAGGTGTCTAAGTGTGTTGAGTTATTCCTGTATCTTCTAATTGGTTCTATTGTTCCTCAGGTTATTTTTCTAGCACAATGGTGTTTTTATCATGGTAGCTTTGTGGTATAATTTGAAGTAGAGACTGTGATTCCCCCTGCCTGGCCATGGTAGCCCAGAATTTCTTTCATTATCTTAGGTCTCTTCTGGATCCAAATTGATTGCTGTCTCTAACTCTGTGAGGTTTGCTGTTGGTATTTTGATTGGAATTAATTTAAATCTTATAATAACTTTTGAAGTAGAGCTATTTTTGCTATATTGCTTCTTCCTACCCAAGAACAAGGAATATATTTCT
Organism: Octodon degus; assembly: GCF_000260255.1. Lineage (NCBI taxonomy): Eukaryota > Metazoa > Chordata > Mammalia > Rodentia > Octodontidae > Octodon > Octodon degus. Next base: position 33,062,578 of record NW_004524580.1, on the reverse strand, counting down.
ATTTTTTAATATTCTTTTTGATCTCTTTTTCCAGAGTACTATAATTTTCAACATTAGGATCTTTCATTTATTTCCTCTTTAAGAATGATTCCTAAATATTTCAGGTTTTCAAATGCTATTATAAAGGGTGTGGCTTCCTTAAATTCTCTCTCAGTGAGTTTCTTTTTGAGCACAAGAATGCTATTGATTTTTTGAGTACTGATTTTGTATCCAGCTACATGGCTGAATGTGGTTATTACATCTAAAAGCCTTTGGGTAAAGTTTTTGGAGTCCCCTATGTAGAGTATCACATCATCCACAAATAAGGGTAACTTAACTTCTTCCTATCCTATTCTTAGTCCTTACCTTCTTTCTCTTGTCTAATTGCTCTGGCTAATGTTTATAGACACAAGAGGTGATAGTGGACATCCTGTCTTGTTCCTGATTTTAGAGTGATCATTTTCATTTCTTAACCATTTACTATGATACAGACTGTTGATTTGTCCTAGATGGCTTTTATCAGCTTGAGATAAAGACTATCTATGCCAATTTTCTGTAGAGTTTTTTTTTTAATCATGAATGAGTATTAGACTTTCTCAATTGCTTTTTCTGTGTCTATGAGATGATCACGTAGTTTTTGTCCTTGGTTCTGTTGATATGGTTCATTACATTTATCGATTTGTGTATGTTGAAACTTTTCTGCACCCCTGGGATGAATCCTACTTGGTCATGATTATAGCCTTCTTGATGATTTGCTGCATTCTGTTTGCCAGTATCTTACTGAGGATTTTTATTTTTGCATATATGCTCACGAGAAAGACTGACCTATAGTTTTCTTTTTTTGGTTGTATCCTTCTCTGGTTTTGGTATCAGGAAAATGCTTGCTTCCAGGAATGAGTTTGGAAACATTGCTTCTCTTTCAGTTTCATTACAGAGTTTGAAGAGTAGTAGACTTACATCTTCTCTGAATGTCTTACAGAATTCAACAATGAAACTATCAAGACTTGGGCTTTTCTTTTTTGGTAAGTTTTTAATTATATCTTCAATTCCATTGGCTGATATTAGATAATTTAAAATTTTTATATCTTCATGATTTAACTTCAGTAATCTTTATTTATCTAGGGACTTGTCCATTTTGTCTGTGTTTTCCAACTTATATGCATGTCAGTTCTCAAAGTAAGTATAAATGGTCTTCGGGGTTTCTGCAACATCTGTTGGGATTTCACTCGTCACTGGTGTGTACTGGTGCATAGTATTTGGTGCACATTATTTATGATTGTTATCTATTTGTCTTGGCGTGTTCCCTTAACAACTGTGTTGTGCCCCTCTTTGTCTCTCTTGGTAGGAAGTCTTGGCTTGACATCCACTCTCTCTGCAACTGGACTGGCAACTCCAGTTTTCTTCCAGGTTTTTGTCATATGGGATATTCTTTTCAACGCTTTGATTTTCAGTCTATAAATTTCTTTTTATATTAACTGTGTTTCTTGTATACACCATACTGTTGCATCTATTGTCAGTCTTTCTTTTGACTGGTGAATTGAGACACACGGACAGTTATGGCTGATATAAATTTGACTTATCCTTGCTATATTGCTTTCCTGTTGGTGGTTTCCTTTCTTCCCCTCTACTTAATTGCTTACCTTACCCAGTGGGTTCTTTCTATTAGCGTTCATGGATTGTCACCTCCTCTATATCTTTTTAGAATATCCTCCAGAATGCGTTGGAGTTCTCGTCTGGTAGTCATGAGTTCCTTTATCATGTTTATCACATTCTCTTTCATGGAAGTATTTTATTTCTTCATCAATTTTAAAAGATTTTTTTTTGCAGGATACATCAATCTGGCTTGGCAGTTGTTTTATTTCCAGACTTGAAATATTTCACTCCAAGCTCTCCTTGACTTGAGATTTGTGTTAAGAAGTCTTCTGTGCTTCCAATGGACTTTCCTTTATAGATGATCGATCGTTTCTTTTCTCTAACAGCTCTTAATATTCTGTTCTTGTGTCAAATTTCTGAAATCTTGATTATTACAAGCCTTGGTGTAGATTTTCTTTTTGGTCATGGCTATTTGTAGATCTACATGCCTAACTTCTCTGTAGATGTCAAATGCTTTTCCCTGCTTAGGAAGTTTCCTGCAGTGATTTCTGGGTTCAGGTTATTATGTCCTTTGTATTCGTATCACCCTTATGCTATTTTCTCTGCATTGTCTAGCAGTTGTTGGATCGATTTTTCATGGCTCCTTGCTATTTTTAAGAAATTTTTCTCTTCATAATCACTAACCACAATCCTGTTTTCTATATTTGAAAGTCTGTGTCTGTCCCCATATTGGCTCATTCTGCTGCATATGCTTTCAGTGGAATTTTCAATCTCCTGGATATCTGTTTGAATCTGTTTCATAGATTGCATTTCTTTCCTATGTCAGGCATTCAGCATTTACATCATTTCTCTAAGCTTCTCTGTATTTTTTTTATCTGTATCTACTCCAGATCCCCTAATTAAGTCCTTCATCATAATCATAATCTCTTTTTTAACCTGAGAAATTATTTATAATCTGATTTTTTCTATAGCTTCATCAATCTGTTTTGTTATTTCCACGGCTACCACTTCAGAAAACTCAGGTGGGTGGCTTCTGATTTTCTCCACCTGCTTTTCTCCTGGACTTGGCCCTGCATGGGCTGGAGGACTGGGGTTGCATCAGGCTTCTGTGCCTTGTTATTCTCTATTTTTTAAAATTTATTTCTGTGTTGATTCTTGTAAATTCCTTATGGAATTTAACTTTATTACTAGCATCAGGGTCTCCCTAAGACATGACTGTTCCTCACAGATAAATTCTAGCTGTATCTGGCTCTTGGGCTTTAACTCTGTCTCAAAACCTTACCTTCCCATGTTGTTAGAGATGGAAAGTTGCTGTCTATTTGGCCCAGCACACAGCCCTCTGTTACTGGACTGTGCTAATAATTATGACCCCAGTCAATCACGTTGTTGCCGAACAAGAAAGCAACTGATCACAACAGATATGAGACCTTGGCTAAAGTGGTACAATTAGCAGTAACAATAGCATCAAGCACAACCTAGAAACTGACAAACTGCAATAATTATTAAGCTGATGCCATTGGCCATAGAAGCTAGTTCTATCGTTGCACTGAACCCTTAACACACAAACTCAAAAGTCACTCACAGGGGCTGGTTGTCACTCAGGTTAGTTGTCAGTCAAGAGTATTTCTCCCATAAGAAATAATGGAAATACCTACAACATATTCCAAATCTCCCAAGGCATGCCTTAACGAACCTTTTCATAATTAAAAAATGGTTGTGTAATGTGCATAATTTATCAGAAATACCAATAATTTTCCTGGTGTATTCACCAGAAAGTTATAAAATGTGCCTAGTTCACCAGAAACAATTGTTTCATGCAGAACTCACCATTCCAGTTGATACCTTTGGCTTGCAGGGAGGGAAAATGAAGTGGAAGCTGAATACTGTTTGGAAAGAGATCATCAGGAACCTGGCTCTCTGCTGTACTTTCTCTCCTTGGGAGAGTTTGTAGCCCATGAGGACCTGCTTCTGGCTCACTGGGTCTCAAAATTTTCAGAACTAAAATCTGACCTATGGTTGTCTGTTTCTGCCTTTTCTTTAACACTGTTCTCCTCTCTTTTCTTCTTGAGATGGAGTCTCACTATGCAGTTCAGGCTGACCTTGCACTCGTGACAATCCACCTGCCTCTGCCTCCTGAGATGATAGGTGTGTACCACCAGGCCTGGCAGCCAGTACTGTCTTTCTACTGTGATGGCTTGCTTTACCTTCCGTAGCATCTTTTCTAGCTTCTGGGGGCCATTTTTGAGAGCAGTAATCATAGTGACTGTATAAGGCACTGCCTGAAATCCCACCCACAGATGCATGCACCTGGGCTCAGGTCAGTGCATGTGTGTGTGCTACACACCCTTGTCTGGTGTCACAAGTCTCTATTTACAACCACACAGGTGGCCAGTATCTGAGTTGTATCTCTAGACTTTGGTCTTAAGCTAAACCTGAAATGCCTCTTGTAGCCCAAGTTGTTTGTATGTGAGACGGGCTGCAAGGAGAGGTCCACTGTGCACAATAAAGTCTAGCACAGACCAGGAATTTGATGTCCCTGAGTAGGGTGCTGTTACCCCTGGGGAGGGCGGGGGACAGAACAGAGAAACGAGTGAAGAGAAAGAGAGTAGAAGTAAGGCTGAAGGGCAAGGGCAGTCATGGCAAGCTGAGACACTGGGGAAGGAGACAGGATCAAAACAAGATCAAAGCCACGCAGAAAAACTCAGCACCATGCTCACTCACATAAGAAAATCTAAAGAAGCACAAGACAATCAAGAGGGGAGAAAATGAGAAACACGCAGAACAGGCAACAGAGACGCATCAACCACACCCCGGGTCCCGGGAGAGAAGCACAGCTGCGGAGTAGAGCAGCAGAGGCTGCATGCTGGGGGGTCTTCAGGAGTCTACAGACAGTGAGGAGAGGGGCCGCACAGGAGGCTATAGCGACTCTGGTGGCAGCACTGTCACCCCAACCTTCCTCCAGCTTTGCTCTGTGACACAGGAGAGGGGTTGCTCTCTCTACTCCCAAATTGGCAGCAAACGGGAGACCGCTGGTCCCTCCCCACTGTATACGTCATGAGATGTGCAGGCAGGCTGCAGCGCCCTCTGTTTGCAGGAGGGCGAAGGGCAAGGGCACCTTCTAGGCCCGCTCTAACTGGGGCAGTTGAATCTGCACCATCGCTGGGGCTCCGGGTGCTTACTGGGACCTTCCTGAGTGGCAGTTCCTGTGCTGTGCAGGGGCAGATACTCCACAGGCAAGCTCGTGGGCTGCTTCACCATTTTATAAACCCGCGTCTACGTTCTGTTTGGTCTATAGGTCTCCTATTTCCAATTGGTTTGGGCACCAGCTTGTACATCCCTCCCTCTTCTTGCCTGTTTGTAGTTGATTTTCTCTAAGTAATCCAGCATGGCATCTCCTCTATGCAGCCGTGTTCAGTCTCCTCCCTTGGCAACTGTTTAATTCTTTTTTAAACTCAAGTTCATGGCAAGAGAAAGTAGGGTTTTTTAGAATAAATGGTTGCAAATATGTGGCTGCAGTCAGGCATGGTGTGGCATGTCTGTAACCTCAACCCTCCTAGCATTCAAAGGATGAGGCAGGAGGACTGCTGTGAGTTCAAGGCCAGCCTGGATTACACAGGGAGATCCTGTCTCTCAGAAAGAAGAAAGAAAGAAGAAAGAAAGAAAGAAAGAAAGAGAGAGAGAGAGAGAGAGAGAGAGAGAGAGAGAGAGAGAGAGAGAGAAGGAAAGAAAGAAAAGAATATGTTGCTGTGTGGACCCTACTCCACTTAAACCCATTTCATTTCCATTCAGTGCACCCCTTCCCCTGATGACTGACCTTTCTGCAGTCTTGAAATCTTTACTGAGCACCTACTGTGTGCTGCTGCTGTCTTCAGTGTTGAGGGGGCAAGCTCAGAAAGGGCAGACCACAAGCTCCTCCTGTGGAGCCAGTGTCCTGGGAAGAGGTGGGCGATCCATGGGGGACCCAGCCAGTCATGTGGCTTCCTGCAGTGACTGGGGAGAAAGCAGCACAGGTAGGAGTGGAGCTTCGGATTCCTCAGCTGTGAAGACCCGGAGCGATGAGGGACATGAGCCGGGCAGAGACACAGCAGCCCAGGCAGGCAGAAAGGCCGGGATGAAGGCCGAGGGGGTGAAGAGCTCAGTCCTTCAGAAACACAGATGCTCATATGGCCAGGGCAGTGGAGGAGTAGGAGGGAGGTTCTGCCAGGGTGGATGAAGAAGGCAAGACAGCGAGAGCCAGGGACAGCACAGGGACTTCCTGGCTGTAGGGGTTCCCAGAGGGAAGGGAAGGGGCGTGGCCAGAGGCTGCACTGACAGTAATCATTGTGGATGCAGAGAAGAGGGTGCAGGGAAGGGGCCGGAGGAAGCACAGACTGACGCGGAGCCCAGTGACCGTCAGAGCGCACAGAGGCCACAGAGAGGCAGAGGTCAGGCCTGGCCCAAGCGCGCTGCTCAGCTGAGATTTGGGCGAGACGGAGCCTCTTCCTGCCAGCTGGCCCTGAGGCTGCACCCCTGCCCTTTGACCGACAGGTGCTGCTGACTCTGATCCTAACCTAAGAGCTCTGGGAAAATCAGTTCTAAGTGCTCAGGGGTTACTTCCAACAGAAGTGGGCTAAGGTGAGAAGACACGGGATGTGCACAGACCCTGGGGCAGCCCAACGCCTTCGCGCCACTAACGACAGGCGTCGGTCAGGTCTGCATCCCGAGAGCATCCCCCAGCCACCTCCCAGGGCGGTAGGGAGGGCAGCAGAGAGGCGCGGCATGGCCTGCATTTTCATCTCAGATCTCTCGCTTGGCAGCTGCAGGGCTTTACTCCAAGAGCCCGAGCCGCAGCTGTGAACAGCAGGGGCCTCCAGGGGTAATGAGCAGACCCTGTCCAGCAGTCACGCAGGGACACTCTCGGCTCTGCCATCTTTGCTCTCCACAGCAGTGACCGGGTAGTGCTCTTCCTCCTCAGCGAATGGGCAGAGCCTTTCAGCGCTGGGCCACACTACCACGAGCCGGGGCTGTGTGAAGAGCCAAGCCCCAACTCCATGTCCCCTGGACCTTGATATAGGGTAGTGTCCTCCAGGACGAAGCTGGCGGAACAGGACTGGCTCTGCAGACCCACCCCATCTGTGGGTGGGAACCAGCCTGGGGAGCAGATGTCAGTCCTCAGCCTCAGCCCCAAGCCGCACCCTCCAGTTCAGCTGGGAGCAGGAGGGGCCTGTATCTTGGCTTATCACTCACGCCTCTCTCTCCAGTGGATCTGGGTCCATAGGAAGGAAGAGACATGCTTAATTAATATCTCAAATCTCCAGCAACACCAGACCACTGGGATGCTTGGATTATTTACCAGGGGTGATTTCTGTTGATGCCACTGTTGGGGTGGTGGCCCCCAGAAGACACCTGGAGCCACTTCCATGATCTCAGCCCCACATGGCCTTCCAAAGAGGGTTTTTAGTGGCCTATGCCACAGTCACACTGGCAGCCCTGGTGGCGCTTTGTAGGCACTGTCCTTGCCCCACTCCTGCCAGGCTGGTTGTTTTGGGGTCCCTGGTAAGAAAAAGATTCCCATGGAGCCCTCAATCTTCTCAGCCCCTGCCAGATGGTCAGGCACTCACGCCCAAGGGCTGGAGCTGTTGCAAAGTGCCCATCCTCCACAGAGGTCCCCTATACCCCTGGCTATTCCCATCCTTCCTGGAACACTTTGACAGGAAGTGCTAGGTCCTCCCCCCCACCTTGCTGCCACCATCCCTGGGGGACCGTCACAGGTGCGTGGGTGCTCTTCCCCATACCTGGCGGCACGCATTCTGTGACCACACCCAGGCCTTGCCCTGAGGAAGGCAGACCCCACCTCTGAGGCCTCAGAATCAGACAGCTCACTTATTCCCCAAGGCCTCACACCAGAAAGTGCACGTGGGTGGGCACAGATTTCTGGGATGAGAACTTCCCAGGTGCCAGCAATGGGCAGATCCCATCCCGACTCAGCACACTGCTGTAGAGCACCCGCTAAGGAGACCCTGGACGTCTCAGGCCTGGGCGGATCTGAAACGCTCAGCCCAGCTCTGGTGTCGCTGTCACTGCATCCGTCCTTTGGACCTAGAGCCCTCCATGCTGGACTCCTCTGCTCCTCCTGGCCCAGCCCCTCCTGGCTGCACTTCCTTCCTGTCCAGCACCGACCGAGGGGCTCCACTTCCACGCTCTATTCCATTTCTTTCCCCAACAAGCACCATGCCCAGGAAAGTCTCAGCCTCCGGGTGATTCAGTCCTTTCCACTAGGGCTCACTGATTCACTGATTCACTTACCTGCCAGGGCCAAAGTACCCCAATCATATCAAGTAGCAGAGTTGCTGGTGTTGTGCGTGCGTGTGCGTGTGCGTGTGTGATCACTTTCCCTAATGTACTCAGGACTGAGCACAGAGCCATGAAATGATCATGCTGACAGAGTGTGCTGCGTTCCAGGACAACAGTCCGCACC
>NW_004524580.1:33046506-33054329 GCF_000260255.1 Octodon degus | reverse complement strand
GGAGGAGGAGAAGGCAGGCGGGTGGCTCCCCGCAGAGGGATGGGGGGGCAGAGGCCAGAAGGAGAAGGCCGGGGCAGGTGCGGGCTGTGAGCGGCAAGTCGGGAGCGTGAAGTTAGCGGCTTGGTGGGCTGAGCACATTTTCCAAACAAAACCTCTGCGGGGCTGGCAGGACTGGCGGGACTGGCGGGGCAGGGGAGGCGGGACGATCCACGCTCAGACTGGCTCAGAAAATACCAGCAGTGACGTCCCGTATGCGGGGCGCTAGGGCTCAGTCTGCTGCCTCAGTGGCATAGTCCTGTCCCTACCGAAAAGAGCACTTTGTGGGTGAGGCTCCGGGAGACCCTCTTCGCATCAACCCTCGTTATCACTTACGTATCTCAGCAAAAGCATAAAAGTGACCTAAATACGCGTCAATAGGAGACTAAGTCGCTTATTTGGGGTGCCTTCAATCTATTATACTTCAGTATCCACAAGGGACTTTCCAGAAACCCCTTTAGATACCCAAATCCACAGGGGCTGAAGTCTCCCACAACTAACAGAATTTACCTATAACTGGCACAGCCTTTAAATCACCTCTACATTAATTAGGATACCCAACATATAAATGCTATGTAAATAGTTTTTATGCTGTGTTACTTATGACAAAAAAACACAAACCCTTACATGGTCAACGCAGGTACCATCAAAAACATGTTTTTGAGTGGTCACTGGTTGAAAGCCCTGACACAGAACCTGCAGGAACAGACTGTGACCCCATCCTGGGTAACAATCACAGGATATTTTCACAAAAACAAAGTGTTTGTGTGCTCGGAGTGCCCCTGTGTTGAAACAAGTCAGGCCGTTCTAGCTAGCGACATGACGAAGACTCACAGACCAACCGGACAGACACCGGTGCTGCAGTCGCTGCTGTTCTAGGCCTGCTTTGTGGATGGTTCTAAACCGTGGCCTCTTCCTGCCTGAAACCCATCAAAGTTCAAGCTCCCTCAAGGTGGAGGCTGAAGCCAGCACCCTCTGCCGGTGCAGTCCCAGCTCTGCCTCCGCCTGGCTGCTCAGGACTTCTCTGGGGCCGCCCCCTCTCCTGCGATGCCTTCCCCACCCCCTGCCTATTTCACTGCCTCTTTGCAGCCTCCAAGATTCAACTTCAACACAGCACTGGTAGCAGCCAGCCCTGACACTGTGCCCCATCCAAAGGGCCCTGCCACCCACCCCATGAAGCTCTGTGCTCTCCCTCGAGCTCTTTTGCATGCCCTGGCTCATCTCATTCATTTTTGTGCTCCATGATGCAGAATCATTGTTACACACACACACACACACACACACACACACACACACATCACAATCTATATCTGTTAGTAACTGCTGCATAACAAATTACTCCAACACTTGGCAGCTTCAAACATTTACCATTTCTCAGCATCAGGAGACGAGATGTGTCCTCACTGTAAGGTTCTATCTCGCTCAGGGTCTTTCATAAGGTGTCATCCGGATGTCAACCAGGGCTCCAGCCATCAAGCTGAGCCTGGAGGAGGCACCCCTAAGAAGCCCCTCACATGGCCCACTCAGGGGTCCATGGGCAGGAGGCCTCTGTTTCCCACACGTATCTTCAGGACACCCCAGCTGGTTTCTCCAAGGGAGGAACAAGAAAGGAAGCAGGGACACAACAGAGCTTCAGCACCTGCTATCCCCATTTTATACATAGAGGAACTGCAAGGTCAGGTCACATATCCAGAGTTACACAGCTAGCTGGTGTAAGAGGCAAGATTTGAACCCGACGCCCTGGCTTCAGCACAATGGCCCTAGATCATCACGCTCTTCATGTGAATCAGTGTCTGTTTGCTGGTAAACAAATACCCGGAAGGGCTCAGATGCCAACACACATTCTCCTAAGTCAGCTCGCCTGCGGTCCAGGCATGCTCCGTGCTGAGTTGGATGAGGGCCATTTCAGTCAGGCTCCCTTCTGCAGCTCACGTCACCCCTCAGCCCAACCAACAGCCCAGGGCATTCGGGGCTGGAAGGAGAGCCCTCCGAGCTCCTGGCCTCAGAATGTGGACTCCGAATCCAGTTCCGTGGGAAAGGCCAGGTGTCTCAGAAGGCCACCTGCACATGCTAACAGCATCACCAGAGCTGACTAAGACAGCCCGCCGCCCCAGAGACATTGAGATGGGACCTGGGTGTGCGGGTGAGGCTGACAGCTGTGGTTTGGGCCAGACGACTTCACCAGAGAACCACCTACAGCTGCCTTCCTGATTCAGGAATCCTTGGAGGGAGACAGTCCCGCAGTGACATCACCAGTGAGGAGCCAGGCACAATGGCGCCCTTGTACGAGTCTGGTCTCACAACCCAGCACACCGCACTGCGATCCTTTCCCGCCCAGCCCCACCCGGGTGCAGGCCGCTGTAGCCCACGACGGCATCCATGAGCATTGGTCCTTGTCTCCAGACCCCAGTGAGGAACTGACAAGAAGAAATCGGCAGTGCCCCCTGTGGGAGGACTTCTCAACACTCTCCTCAAGTCCAGAGTCCTAAGAGGAAGACCTTAAAGTCCTTCCTGGATTAGTATTTGGTCTCATTTGAATGTGGCTTTGTATGAAACATTTTCCCAGCCTCAGGCAAAGATTTCAGACATAGAATCAGCGCAGCAAGATTTCATGTGCTCAGTGGTGCAGAAATCAGGACTGAGCAGTAAAGGGAACCGGGACGGGGCTCCTACGGGGAGCACACACACTGGAGTCCTCTATGCTCGGCAGAGATGGCGCCGCTCTTGTCTCTGAGCTCCAGGTAGCCCAAGAGAAGGACAGCCAGTCAAACTCTGAAATCAGCGAGTGCCATGTTTTTCTTATTATATTGGGCTTTGATATTTATTTTTACAAATTATAGTGTTCGTGAAGTTAAACCCAGCTAGTTGCTCAAGTAAAACACACCTCCCAGAATAAAATGTATCCCAAGATGTATCAGAAAGAGGACGGGGAACCACATCACAGGGATGTGTTGGCTATGGTAGGGGTGGGCATGTTAGAAAACTGAGTTCAGGGGTTGGGGATTTGGCTCAGCAGTAGAATGAGCCTAGCAAGCTGGAAGCCTTAGCTTCGCTCCTCGGCACCAAAAATAAATAATAAAAAATAAACCTCCCCCCAAAGTAAGTCTCTCTCTCTCTCTGTCTCTTTCTCTGTCTGTCTGTCTGTCTGTCTCTCTCTCTCTCTCTCTCTCTCTCTCTCTCTCTTCCCCCTTTCCCTCCCCTTGCCTGTCCCCCTCTCCCTCCCCTCCCCTCCCCTCTCCCTCTTCCTTTCCCCCTCCTCTCCCTCTTTTGCTCTCTCCCCATTTCTTCCTGTCTCCCCCTCTCCCTCCCTCTCTACCTCTCTCTCTATCCCTCGCTCACTCGCTCTCGTACACATATGCACAGATGTGTGCACAAATTCTCTTACCCTTCTGCCTTACTCCATGAGATCACACAGGAGACCACGTTCATGAGATGTGAATTTCTTGACTTTGAACTTCCCAGCCTCCAGAGCTAGAAACACTGAATCTCTTGTTCTTTATAAACCGCCCAGCTTCAGGTAGTACATGACAGCAACACAGACAGACTGAAACAGCACACTTCCGGCCCTTTGCACAATTGTGCACTAACTCCTGCATGAAAGCAAAATTCAGGGCATGGGGGATCTGAATGAAGCAGGTGTGGGATTTTCCAGGCAGACCTGAGGAAGAGTGAGAATGTTGGGGGCCTCGTCAGGACCACCGACACTGATATGAAGGATCACAGAGGACAGCTGAGCAGGGTGTGTGTGCCAGGAACTGACCCAGTTAGGTTTCTTTGTTGACAAACTGCAGAAATTGTCTCTGGATTGTTGACTTAGGAAAGGGATATATTTGAAGTCTACAAGATAGTTCACAGAATCAAGGAAAAGGCTGGTGACATATTTTCAGAAAAAGGGCAGAGACAAGGAGAGTGCAGTGGGATTTGATAGCCCCAGCAGGCTTCGGCCCCTGAATGCACATACCGTAACGAATACCGAGTTCAAACTGGCCATAAAAGTGGCCCTTTACAGAAGACCCTGCAGCTTCCGTCTGTCCGTGCTGCTGTAATACACTACCTGAAGCTGGGTAATTTATAAAGAGCAAGAGATCTTGTTTTTCTAGCTCTGGAAGCGAGGAAGTTCATCTTCTCCCAACACTGAATTCAAGTTTCAAAGTCTCAAGAAAGCAGGTTGACTGACTGAGGCCAGACGGATGCCGTGATGTAGCTCACCATGCCTGCTAAAGGAAGGGCAGAGATCGAAAACCAAAATGAGGACTGGGAGAGGCCAACGGGAAGATGCCGAGCAGCCGGAGGGCTGCAGTCAGTCCCACCCCATCCCAGCAGTCCCTCCTGTGTCGTCCTGGCATGGTGCTGTCCACCAGCCTGAACAGGAGCTCCAGGGGGACAGCACGGGCGCACTCCTGGCCCCGGCTAGCACGGCTCCAGCACACTGCGGGCGCTCAGAACCTGCGCCGCCCAACCACGGCTTCCACGCTGCAAAGGATGCACCCAACAAAACAAAAAGGCACTTTAGACCTGGTAAGGAGTGTGTGTGTGTGTGTGTGTGTGTGTGTGTGCACGCGCGTGCACGCATGTGCAACATATCTCCCCCATAAGTGGGGTCTTGCTGATTGCACACCCGCACTCAGAAGAGCAGCTTGACCTCTCTTCATCTTCCAAGAGAAATCAGCCCCAGGCGTGCCGTGGCCCTAAACATCAAAGGTAAAGCAGCAAAGTACCGGGAAGACCGCAGAGGAGAAGATTCATGCGGTCCTAAGCAGAACCAGAAGGGATGATTCACGGCAGCACGGATACCATAAAGAATGTCTGCTGTTTCAAGACCACACAGATGGGATGCCAAACCGAGCCAGAGTGGAGGTAGGTACTTGTGATACTTGTTTCCAAAAAGGGGCTCATGTCCCCAACAGGTTAGAACCAACAGAACCCACGAATGTGCACACGCAGTGCAGCTGCTCCAGCAGGAATGTGAACAGATGACTTGGACGGGCCTTACTTCAAAGCACCCAAGCGGCCAGAAAACTCTAGAAAGGGGATCTTCTGCATATGAAATTGAAATTAAGGCCACAAGGAGACACCCAGCCCTGAGATTTCACCTTCTCCTGTAACAGCAAACAAGGCTCTAAGAGGAGGGCCAGGCTAAGGTGGGGACAGAAAAAAGCGCAGCAGAGCCTCAGTTCATGAACTCAGTTCCTGCAGTCCTGGTCACAAGCTAAGTTGGACAAGAACCAAATCAAAGTCAATGGTTAGGTTCAGTGCCGACCTTCCGGGGAAATCTGATTCAGTTCTCATCCAGTTTACTTTACAAGCAGAACCGTGGAGAGAACTGAGCTCGTGGACTGAGGCACCACTGTGAAGCAGAAAGCCCATAGCGCTGTGTAACACCAGGAAGTGATGCTTTAAAACCAAAAGTGATGGGGGGAGGGCACAGAAAGAGAACAGAAGCGACCCTGGAAGAGCTCCCAATGGACAAAGGTGAAAAATTTTGAGCATCAAAATAGTCTTGAGTTATACCCCAAAGTATGAAAGTAATATGAGCTCATACTGCCCTGCATGCAGGAGATGCAGCAAGCTGTCCTTGCAGGGTGATTCCCATGCGGTAGCTCCCCAGCCCCAGTGGGTGGGAGATAAACCTCCCTCCACTCCCTCCCCATTTAAGAACATGCAACACTCAGTGGCTCTCTTCTAAGCTGTGGAAAAGAGAGCCAGTGGCTCACGATGGGGAGAAGTGGTCCACAGTCCCTCAGCCAGTGACAGAGGTCAACACCACAGTGAGGTTGCCTGGGAGTCGCAGAGCCCTTCTGGAAGCTGTGGGGAGGAGAGTGCTTCACCTCTGGGACATCATTTCCAAAAAGCTTTAATTCTGTTCTAGCCATGAGAAAAATAGCAGATGGGCTCAGGCTAGGAGAAGCGCTGGAGGGGGAGACCATAATGCTCAGTCCATCAAGGTCATGAAACAAAAGGAAACAGGAATGATCTGAGACAGGAAGAGATACAGAGACAGGACAACTGAATGCAGTACAGGCTCCTCGGGTGGCTCTTCAACTGGGATGAAGACAATGATGGAGAGACGGGTGGGATCTAAACAGAGCCTGGTGATTCCTTGGTCCTCTCAGACCTCTGCCAGGTTTATAGCTTGTGAAACATACCGTGATACGTATGGTAAGGGAAACCCAATGAGGGTTAGGCGGGTACTCTCCTTACCTGCCATCTTTGCAAATTATGCCACGGGCAGAGGTTTGCTCTTAAAAATTCATGTACCTCTCCTCCCCACTAAAACTAGACCCAGCAGTACCAACAGTCCTGTGAGGCTGTTGGAACCACCCCAGCTTTCACCCTTCACAGTGGAAGCATCAGTGGATGAGCCCATTTGGGCAAAGCCCTCAGTGCCAGCTACTAAACCTCCACACAACCTAGGACCCAGCAGGTTTCCTCTTGTATAGACAGGCAAAAGAAATGCTGGCTACATTCATCGAAGATCCGAACAAATTATGTATAGTGGCATGAACTATCATAATAGCCAGATTTATAGCCAGCCACCTCCCCCAAGCCTCATGCGCTCACAGGCTTTTGAAAGGTGACGCAGGAGATGTTACACCTGGCCGGCTGCTGGGAGGCAGGGTTTGGTTAGAAGAGGCGGGTCACTGGGGGTGTGGCCTGGAAGGGGCGTCTCCTTCTCTAGCTCCTCCCTTCTCTCTGCTTCCTGTGCGCCATGAAGTGAGCTGTTTCCTGCGCGCAGGCCCCCGCACCACCCCACCTCGCTTCTGCTTGGAACCAGCCCCCACGCAAGGGCTGAAACCTCCAAAGCATGAGCCAAAATAAACCTCGCCCCTTTAAGTTTAAAATGCCTAGTACTTTGTCCATGCAACAAGACTGCTGGACACTAGCCGCAAGCAGAGACCCTTTACTAGCGGAAGGCAGAGATAGGGCAGGGACTTGGGCGCCCCCCAGGCACCACGGGACACGGCGCGCAGCTGCCCGAGCACCGTGACTTTTCCAGAGCTCTTCACTGAGCCGTGCGCCACGCGGCTTATGAAACACTGCCCAGTAAGACTGAGCAAATTGTCATTGTGCCAAAAGACTCTGGTAATTTTACAAACACGACAAGCAAAAGGCGATCACACAAAAGCCGAGCACACCCTGCGTGGACTGATCTATATAAGGGCCAAGAGCAAGCCTTGCTGATAAAAGAGCCACGCAGAAACGGGGTGATGGGAGTGCGGCATGGCAAGAGAGCTGGGGCCGGCAAAGCTGTGTCCCCGAGCTGGGTGCTGGTACGCGGCGAGTTCTCCTGGTAGAGGCGCTTTCCGCTCGGCTCCTCTTCGCTTTTCCTTGCACATGTTAGACTTCAATAAAAACTGTTCTGAAAGCTAAAAAATGATACATCCACACTTCAAAACTGTTTAATTTTGACCTAAAGCATCCCAATGCGCATTCATCCCCGCTCTTTTGATGTGGAGCCAAAGCTTTCCTCTCGGAATGGCCCTGCTGACTGGAGCTCCTTGTCGTCTTCCTTATGCGAACCACACCCCTAATGCATCATCTCCACCGCTGCCGCCGGCAGGAGGGCCTTTGAAGTTGTGAGACCTTCAAGAGCCTTGTAAAGCCATCAGAGGGTAGGCCGGTGCTGAGAGTTTACGATTGTCCTCCCTTTCATTGTCCTGTCACCCAATCCCATAGCACTTCTTGGCAGTTCTCCTCACGTGGTCTTTTCAGAGTTTTCGATTCAGCATTCACAGAAATGCTCTCTCTCTCTCTCTCTCTCTCTCTCTCTCTCTCTCTCTCTCTCT
>NW_004524580.1:33045279-33046406 GCF_000260255.1 Octodon degus | reverse complement strand
CTCTCTCTCTCTCTCTCTCTCTCTCTCTCTCTCTCTCTCTCTCTCCTCCCTCCTCTCTTCCCCTCTTCCCCTCTCCTCTCTTCTCTCTCTCTGCCCTCTCTCTCCCCTCTCCCCTCCTCTCTCCCCTTTCCCATCTCCCCTCTCCCCTCTCTCTCTTTCTCTCTCTATTTATTTTGTTTGATATCAGATTAAATGACCAATAACTGTGGTTTGGAACAGTTTCTTGATGAACTTGCCCTCTCCTGAGGACAGCAGGCATATGTGGGGAACCCAAAGTCTAACACATGCTTACAGGGGTGACCTTGGGGGTGCTCCTTCATTTTCCAGTGTGTCTCACCAGGGACAGGGATGTGCCTCCACACCCCTCTGTGTCTGCTGCAGTGGTTTCCCGTGCTCTCATCTGTGCTCCCAAGCTCCCCCCTTGTCCCCTGTCATTTGTGGGTCATCTCTCACCTGAGCCCCAGAATTGTCTCCACACAGGTTCCTTTGCTTTCTGTATGCCTGCTTAAAATCTTGCTTAAACTTTTAAATGTAGAATAGCCAGCACACAGCAGATGCTCCATAAATGCATGCCGAAGGAGAAAAAGACCAGGCGACTGAGATTCTAATTCTCCTGGTACTAAATTCGCATGCTACGGCCTTGGTGTTCAGGGCCTCGTCCGACACAAGATCAGTGAACCCTGGCTGATGGCAGGGTGTCAGCCCCATGCTGCACCTGGACCAGGCTGCACCTGGACCGTGCTGTTCCTGGACCAGGCTGCACCTGGAGGGCTTCTCTTCCACACCCTGCCATGGCAGTGTCCACTCAGGACTTACCCACGCTCCTCCTCAAAGCTGGGCCTGCGTGTCCTGCATCCCACTGGAGTTTACAAGCAATGCTGGCCTCCTGTGGGACCTCCGCCCCCCCACTGCTGCTCCTCAGCCTCCCACAGATAGGAAGACAGGTGTTGGCCTGTGTTCAGATTCTGGTGGGCCACATGGTAGCTGTGGGCCCCAGGCAGGCCCCTTCTCTAACACTGGGACCCTGTGACAGAGGGACAGTGGCAGCTACTTCACAGCCTTCCTGGGAACATGGAAGGACATCTCCTGTGCAAGGAGCAGTCACATAAAGCCATCCAATGAGGAGC
>NW_004524580.1:33035973-33044622 GCF_000260255.1 Octodon degus | reverse complement strand
GCCAGATGGATGGGTGGATGGATGGATGGGTGGATGGACAGATGGATGGGTGGATGGATGGATGGGTGGATGGACAGATGGATGGGTGGATGGAGGGATAGATGGATGGAGGGAGGGATGGCTAGCTTTCTTCTGTCCCTCTTTGTGTAGCTTGTCCTCTCTGCTCCAACCACCATTCTCCCTGGCCACCATTACCTTGTCACTGTGGATAATTTGAAATTAAAACCTGGAGTGGTTTTTCATAAGCAAGAGCAGTCGCTCCTGGGCCTGCCGGCGCTGTGCTCTGACAAGGGACTGGTGACAGCCAGCTCGCAGTGAGCCCTGCCAGGGGACGGTGCACATGCTTCTAAGAATAACTCAGTGTCCAGGAATTTCCTTGCACTATCACAAGCGGGGGCAGTGGGCAGCTGGCTTGCGTTAGGCGGAGAGCGGCGCTTTCTACTTTCCTCCAGTGAGCCGTGCACCTCCTCCTCTCTCCAGGCCCCTGTCCCTGCTGCCTGGTGCAGGCAGAGTCTTCCCAGAGCAGTCCCAAAAGCGCCCGGCAGGGCTCTGGCTAGAGGCCAGCTGAGGAGAAGCTGAGGTTTGCCTGGGGCCCTCTCTCTCAGCTCTGAGTCATCCATCACACTTGCCTTGCGTGTCAGCACCCTGGGGAGCTACAGCCATCCAAGCCCAGCCTCCTGAAGCGCCCGCGTCTGCGGTGGGTCACAGGCTTCCCCACCCATTTGTTCCTTCATTCATTCATTTCTGCCTGCAGAGGATCAATGAACCCCACAGCTGAGGGGACACAGGCTCAAGGGACCTCAGAAGCACAGGGATGCCTGGGAAGGAGAGCGCTTGGAGATACCCAAGAGCACATGAGGCCCGAGTGTCACAGGCAGGCAAGGCATCCCCTCGCGCAGTGGGTGAGAACCAAGGCTGCCAACATCCGGCAACCACAGAGCATCCCAGCTGGATGAAGCACGGCCCAGCCCCCACCTACCCATCATGTGTCGCCGTGGCGAGCGCTGCTGAGGCGCGTGTGCTGCCCGGATGCTCCGTCCTGCTCCCTGACACATGCAGGTCCTCTCAGCCCAGGCTTCCTCGCTCCTGGTCTGAGTGTCTCAGCTTCAAATATCTGAAATGAGCTTGCTTCATAGTGAAGTAAAAGAAACAGACCATGGATCACAGAGACAAGCAGACCGCAGGGAGTGTTTCTGCCCCTTCTACCTGTGAAACGTGAGCAGAGGTGATGTTTCTGAGACTTGCAGGGTCTCTTTTGCACAGTGGCACTGGTAGTTTCTGTGCCCCAAGACGGCAAGGAGCGTGGGTGCCACCCTGCCCAGCACCTGGAATTGAGTAACGTGCCCAGCACTGAGAATTAAACACGAGGCCTTACTCAGAGTACTGGGTGCACAGTAGGCATTCGATATGCCGTAGTCGGTCCATGTAGGTGCCTTCCTCTCTGTGTGGCAGGTGACAGAGTCCACAATGCCTGTCCCATCCTCTCAGGACTCCTGAGGGAGCCACCTGTGGTTTACTGAGTAAGGGCTGCCTGCAGGGCTCAGGACTGGGTGGCTGGAGAGGTGCTAGGAACGGTGCTGCTCACGAAGGCTGGGTGTCTATGCTCACGGAGCTGAACACTGGGGTTGCGCTAAGTCCCAAACGCACATGGCACGTGAATGAACAAATGCGTGTGAGATGGCCACAGAAGCGCCTGCACCGCAAGGGTTAGCACTCTGCCTCACCCCCTCCGCATCTCCCACTGCCCATCAGTGACGATGGCTCGACCACTGGCCATTACCAAGTCTTTGAAAGCTGACCAACAGAACAGAAAGGATGCAGAGGCCCAAGTGTTCTAAACAAGGCCAGGTGCAGCAGGGGCAGGGACAGGGACAAGGGAAAAGGGGCCCTCACAAGATGGGCTGAAGAGTGAGAAGATGGAGCTCTCTGGAGAAGAGGAAGCCAGAATGGGGCGTCTGCATGGGGCGTCTGCACAACCTACCGCAGGCCTTTGTCCCGTGGAGACTATGACCAGTGCCACCCCCTGGGAGCCCCTGAGTCAGAGCTGTAATGGGCCTTACCTCCCCCAAAATTCTTTCCCAAGGTTTCTGCAGGCCTGGTGTCATTACCTAGTCTTTTTAGCTCTATGCTGAACCACCCCCTCTACAAAACTCAGCTCTTTAGTCAGTGTTCTCTGAAGCCTGCCCGTTCTTGCAAGTGTCAGGCTTTTCTTGAGGTGCAGGGGAAGAGCCCAAAAGGGTGACATCAGCAGAGCACTGCATGCACCAGAGCCCCACCCCAAGGCCTTCACGGGGCAGACTGCTCAGCACCCCGCTGATCAGAGGCCTGCACTACCTGGCCCGGCCCCATGCCTCCCCTCCATCTCTCCTCCTCTCTGCCGACCCTGTGTCAAAAGAAAACAAACAGCTCTCTTTCTTCTCAGGCTGAGCATCGTCCCACCTCTCTCAGTTCCTGTGCACAAGCAAAGCCGAGCTCTCCCAGCTCACCAACTCTTCAGTGGGCAAATCCAGGTGTTTGTGGTCCAAGCTGCTCCTTCCCTGAAAGGATGGCCCTGGGAGCAGCCTTCTCATTTCATTTTTCCACTCTGCAACCTAAGTCCCTACTGCTGAGAGAAAGCAAATGTTATGGAAGTTCAGCGGGCTGCTCTGGGGGGATTTCCCAGGCCCAGCTGATTTTCCACTGGCCGTAGAGTGGTGGGTGGGATTTGGAGAGAACCAGGGGGGAACCCAGTAGTGCCACAGCATAAATACAAGCATGAGGCCGACTTGGTACAGAGCATGCAGTGGGGAATGAAGCACCTACACCAGCTGAGGCACAAGGGCCCACAGCTACTGGAAAGGACAAAAGCGTGAGTGCAAGAGGGAGCAGTCATGGAGCCCGCGGGCCGGGAATCCAAGCAAAACGTGGTCTCGCCTTGGGATGTGCTCACCCACTGCAGGGCTTGCTGCTGCTGCTGCTGCTGCTCCTGTGTTGTTGTTGTTGTTGCTGCTGTTGTTGTTCTGAGAAAATTATAAGATCATGCCAAGCATCCTTTTAGAAATGTGTGCTTTGCTTGTATCATTTTACAGGTCAACTTGGGCAGTCCACGGGAAACCCACATAACTAATTAAGCTCTACTCGCAGTGTGTCTGTGAGCGTATCTCTGGATGAGCTCAGCACAGGAGCTGGGAGAGCTGATAAGGTTGATCTGACTGCACCAGGGTGGGTGAGCTCACTCTGGTCCATTGAGGGATGATAGAGAACACCGAGGCAGACGAAGAGCAAAAGCAAGCTCTCTGCCTCAGCCTCTGCCTCTCTGTCTCTGTCTCTGTCTCTGTCTCTGTCTCTGTCTCTCTCTCTCTCTCCCCCATCTCTTTATCATCTCTGTATCTATCATCTTTCTCTTCTGTCATCTCTATCGCTATCTGTCATCTCTCTCTCTCTATCATCTCTCTCACATCTCTATCATCTTTATCTCTGTCTCTGTCTCTACCTCTGTCTCTGTCACTGCCCTTCTTCAGCTGGGCTATCTGTCTCCTGCCCTCGGACCTCAGAGCTCTTAGCCTTCAGACTCCAGGAGAGACACGGCACACCCTCCCTTCCAACTGCCACCCGCAGTTCTGAGACATTAGATCTGGATGAACTACCACAGCAGCCTTCCTGGTTCTCCCCTTTTCAGGAGGCAAACAGTGGACTTAGCCTCCATGATGAAGTAAAAATAGCGTCTCCGTGTACAGCACTCCCACAGGAGAGTGTTGAGCCAGCAGCCTGGCAGCACGTCTAGGTGTCCCTCGCTGCCTACATCTGATTCAGACAAAGGCCCTGCGAACTTGCCACGCCTTGCTCAGAGCCTCCGAGAGCTGCGTCTCTACGAACGCCATGGCCTTTTGAAGAAAACAGTTGCTTTTCTACATGGATTTAGTCTACTCTGTAGCTGAATCTTCCTTATTTTGTTTTTTCATTCTTTCAGGCTTGAGTACACTTTCCTTCAGATGGTTGTAGGACCAGAATTCAGACACAGGCAGATGCTTGGGAAGAGCAGGCCAAGAGCCTCGGACTGAGGAGCGGCTTGGGGAGACTTGCAGGAGCTTGAGTCACTTAACTGACGATGACCTCACGCCGGGTGCAGGCTGAGGTATTTTGTTTCCTCCGAGAAAATGAGATGATTCTCATTCCGCGCTGCAATTTGCGGGTCTGAGATTCATCTAAACAGCTTATTACATGGCCTGATGTCACCGTGCTTGATGTAATAGCGCTGCACTTCCAAGGAAAATACCGCTATAATCATTTATTTTAATGTTTCAGGCTCCTCATAAAATCATATGGGATGAAAGGATTCCTGGCATCTAGGATAACGCTCCCTACCCAGAGCCCGCTGCCTTGGAACCTGCATCAGCTCCCGGCATCACCTTGGAGTGCGGCCCTCCCCTGCCTCCGGCCCTTGGTCCAGGCGGGACTGCGCACCTGGCCCTGAAGGAGAGACAACGGCCAACTCAGTCTTCCTGTGTCCGCCAGCTCTCTGTCACTGTGACAGAGTACAGGAGAAAGTCAACTTACAAGAAGGAAAGGTTCGCTCCAGCTTGTGGTTACAGAACCTGCGGTCTGCGGTCACTGGCCCTGTTGCTTTGGGCCTGGGGTGAAGAAGAAATACCATGGCAGGAAGACTCAGCAGGACCAACCATCATGGCAGAGCCACTCACCCTAAGGTGGCGAGGAGCAAAGGGACAGTGGGGAAGGGGTCAGGCCGCCGACATCTGCTCCCAGCACCACGTGAGACAGTGACGGAGAGCAGCCGCTTTCTGATAAACGCATAGAAGCCCCTAGGTGCAGCTGTATGTGAAGCCGGCGGCACTAGCCTGTACCGTTGAAAACCTACTGGTACGATGGTCAGCCGCCAGGCCCTGCGTGCAGCCCTGGAGGGTGCTGGCTGCCCTGGACCCTTCCCAGACACTCCCTGAAGAGATCAGGAAGCAACAGCACACAGCGCCTCCTGGGGCACTGAGGGGACACTCAGAGCTCATGGAATGAGTGCAAGTGCAACAGACGGCATGACCCAAGCCTATAGTCCAGCCCACCTCCTTCCACAGGAAACTCTCTGGGGGAGGAAACCAGACGTCGCCTTTCTAATGGCCAGCGCAGTGTGGCACGAACGGCGCCCACTGCACTACTAGAAGACCTGGATCCTCGCACTGCTCTGTCTTGTTCTCTGGAGGGGACATTCGTGCAGCATTTGCCAGGCACAATCCACATACCAGGCCCTGTGACAAATGAGTTTTTCTGACTTTCTGTTGAATAGGACCAAAGTTCACGTGAACCCACTTAAACCAAAAAAGGGTTATAGACTCTGAGTCCTCGGGAAAAAATTCGGGGAAACCCAGGTTCCATGCAGACGAACAACTGGATGAGTGGTTTCCTAAATGCCTGAAGGATTCGAGGGAATGAAGGTTCCCTCGCTGGGGCTTTCAGTGTCAGGAAGTGAACGACTTTGTGTGACAGAGGTTTCACCTGCCTGGACTCCCGCCATCCGCCCTTGTACGTCCTGAGCCCTATCATCTCAGCAGCTGACCTGGGAAGAAAAGCTACAAGGCCTCTCTGAGCCTCGTGGAGCCTAGAGCTGTGGTGTAGCCTGGCCCGGGATACTACCTTAAGCATACTGTTAGAGTCAGGGTGTCAGGAAGCTTGCCTTCATTACTGGACATGAGAAAGTATTAAACATAAGCAAGAACTGCTCACCTGACAGCGGTATTGAGCATGCAGTAGGTTTCAAGCCCTCCTACTAAAGAAATAATGAATAAGACACATCCTGGTCTCAACACAATGGCCAGCCAATATGGTGATCGAGGGGTGAAATCTAAAACCACCTACAATAGCACTGTCCAACAGAAATATTACAAGTTGCTAATGTAGCTTCAAATTTTCAGGTAGCCATTTTACAAAAATGAAAAAAACAGAAGGGTTTTATTTTGATGATAGCTTTATAGAGCCAAGGATATGCAAAACAGTACTTTTTTATTTTAAAGAGGAAAAAATAAAACAAAATTTCAGAACAAGATAATAGAAGCCTAACAATGGTCAGTATGTTGTCAAAACAGTATTTTTACATTCAATCCCTGAAGAAAGTATGAATGAGATAGCTTGCATCCTTTGTTTTCTTACCTGGTCTTTAAAACCAAAGGTGTTGGGCTGGCCAATAGCTCAGCAGATTAAAGTGCCTGCAAGCAGGCGCAGGGGCCTGGGGTTGGATCCCTGGGCCTGCCGTGTTGGCCCCGCCCCTGGAGCAGGCTGAGACAGCAATTGAGACTGGGCATGGTGGCGTGCACCTGTAATCCCAGCTCTTGGGAGGCTGTAAACAGGCAGATCACTACAAGTCTGATCTAGTAGTGAGACCCTGAACACCCTGTAGACCCTTCCCTACAATACAAAATAAATAAATAAAAATAAAACCCAAGACATATTTTGTATATCGTCTGAGACTAGCCCCATTGCAGGTGCTCTGCAGCCAGGCAGCCGGCAGCTGTGCTGTTGGGCAGCAAAAATGTGAAGGTTTTACTGCAAAAACCTTTGCAGTGCCTAGTGCTCTGATGTTTCTACAGAGCGGAAACAGGTGAATGTCTCTCTTGACACCAGCCACTCTTTCCCACTCTTTCCCTGAGTGCCACCCTGGGTTTCTGCTCTTCACCCACCATCTCCCACTTAATTCATAGGCATTGAGAGGGGCTGATGTCTGGCCAGATCCTCGTGTGGCTACTTAGGTCACGATATGGATGGTTCTGATGCGGTGAGCAAGCAGTTCAGGGGCAGATGGGCGACCAAATCAGAGTCTCTGAAGCACTGTGATCCTGCTGTGGGGTTTCTGATGAAGAAAGTGTCAACCAGCTTCTCATCCTTTGGCACAGTACCTAATGCCCACACTTTAGAAAGGAGAACTTGAATTCGGCTCTTAGTTTCAGAAAATTCAGTCCACAGCAAACCGGCTCCAGCGCAGAAGCATTGTGGCAGAAGGTGGCCAAGCAAAGCCGCTGGGTTCCTGGGGGCAGGAAGCTGAGCAGGCAGCAGGCCAGAGAAGCAGGGCCGGGGGCCATAAACAGTGCCCAAGGCCGAGCTCATAACCCCAAATGCACAGGAAGTGTGCCTCGTGGCACTCCTGGGTGGCCCAAAGCCAGCCAAGCTGTCTGTCCACCCTCACAGTCACAGAAGCACTCTCTTCTGCAGGGAGTTTGAGACGAGCGTGAGCCAGGACTGCTGAGAGCTGCCGTGGGGAGCCCAGGACAGAGTCGCCGTGCTGGGAAGCAGGGGGAGCGGAAGAGCAGCTCCCTTCCTACGGAATCCACCAATCCCTAAGTTTTTCCAGCACTTGGGTTAATAAACTCTTTACTCAAGCTGCTTTAAGTTTGGAGATTTCTAAAAAGAGTCCCCTTTCCAGGCATGGTGACACACGCTTATGGCCCCAGCACTTGGGAAGCTGAAAACAGGAGAATCACTATGAGTCCAAACTACATAGTGACCCTGTACACCCTGTAGACCCTGCCCTAAATTTTTTTGAAAAACCAAATATTTAAACATTAAGAAAATAGCTGACAGGGTGCTGAGTTCTGTTAGGTGCATCTATTAAACATATCCTTTCCCATAATTCACCCGTTATACCTGGATGTATATGGTACAGTCCATATGCACGAACTTTCTATGAGCTGCAGATAAGGAAAGGTTACTGCAGGTTTTGGAGGAGGTCTGGTGTTGTGCAGGGGGTTTCAGATTTGGGAACTTTCTCTGCCTGCAGGTAGTAAGCCTTAGGACAAGGAATGGGGATTTGGTCCTGGATTGGTCCAGGTCCAGGAGAGTGGAGGGAAATAGTCCCCTCCTGAGCAGAAGGGAGCAGCTCTCCATCCCATCTATAGAAGGAAAGTCTGCTTTGGAAGCGGAAGAGTTTGCACTGGAAACTTCAAGACTCTGGAGACCAACGTCCAAAGACAGTGGCAAAAACCATAACACCTCTTCCAAAGAAAATGAAAGACTCCTTCATCCATTCCATCTTCTTTCATTCCGGCTACAAGCTGCTGCTGAGGCTGGCCTTGACAAACCCAGATGAGAATACCTCCAGGGAGCTCTGCCCAAAGCTTTCTGTCACCTTCCCAATGCACTAAGGGGTGCCAAAGCCTTAATACACGCAGCCTTCAGAGGACAAGGGGCCATCTAACCTGCAGCGTGACACAGCATGGAGGAGCCTCGAGAACATTACACTCTGTGAAATAAGCCAGGAAAGTCCCCGTGTCATATGATTTCATCCCTGTGAAATGTTTACAACGGGCAAATCCGTAGAGACATGAAATAGCATAGTTATCACCTCCCCTGCAAGAGCAGAATGAGGGGGGAGAGCCGGTGGGAATGAGCACCGTGTTTGCTTAGGTTAATAGTGAGCTACATGCAATTCTACGTAGACACTAAAATGCACTGAAATATGCACTGGGATGTGCAGATTTTATGGCCTGAGAACTGAATCTCAATCACACTGTTATTTTAAAAAATATTTCAGGGACTCAAAGAAGGCATCCCTGCAAAGGCATCATTGTTTGTGGGAATGTAAATGAGGACAACCACTGTGGAAATCTGCATGGAGATTTCCCCCAATAACCTGGAGAGTCCACATCACCCAGGTATTCCTTTTTTTTTTTT
>NW_004524580.1:32992850-33028606 GCF_000260255.1 Octodon degus | reverse complement strand
TATGCAGTGTGTCGTTTATTGAAACTGTCCTAGCGATTTGATTTGAAACTGTCTCATTGCTATTTGTTTATCAATAAAATTATGGGAAAAAAAGAATCTAAAAAAAAAAAATAAAAATCTAGATCTTAAACAGACTCTTGGGCTGGTGCTTCACATCCATCAGCTCCTTCAACTCTAGCTCCAGTCCTATCTCCAGTAGCCTTTCCAGAGCTGCTACCTTCACTGTGAAGCTCCATGAGTTTTCTCAGTTCAAACCTGGGCTTCTTCAGCATTTTTACTTTTCTGATGGAGACCTCACGTAGAGGGGAGATAGACTGGCAAGCCCTTTCTATGTCTTTCTCAACGTTGTCTGGAATCAGTTTATTAACCACTTCCTTCAAGTCATTTGTCTGCACCTTTAGGGTCATGATTTCCATCATCTTCTTCCAGATCTGGGACCTGCTGGTGCTGAGCGTAAGAGGTCTTCCGTATCTAATTGTTGCATTTTTAGTAAAGCCAACACAGAACAGACAAAGCAAATAACCATTGGTAGTCTTGGCATCCACATGAGCTTCGGTCATAGTCTGCCATTTTTTAACCACGGAACACATTTGGTCACAGGTGAGGTCTATGCTATAGAAATTAGGCCCTTTTTGCCCTGAACATCTTTAGTAATTAGCTTGAACTTTCTAAAGGCGACTTCATCATTCTGCAGGTCAGCAAGGCTCACTTCAAACACACGACCTGTGAGCCCATCGGATGCAATTTTGGGTCCTTGAGTTCTGGTGACGAGTGTTTTTCCAATATCTCTTATGTTGAGCATAGCCGGAGCCCATACCAGTCTGTTTTAGAAAATGCATCAGCCACTTTTTTCTTGGCTCTTTTTTTGCTGCCTTTCATAAGGCACTTGTTCTTGCCAACCAACTCAGTGCTGCTCAGAGAGCTGAAAGGCTTGTCCAGGCATTTCTGTCCTAGGCATCTTCCCAGAAGAGTCAAAGGCATCGTGTTGCGGTGACCCACGCGTAGCCTTGTCTACAGCAGCACAACCCTCAACAGCTGAGGCACAGCGGCAGCCTGTGCGTCCAATAGCTGATGAACGATGAAGAACTCGAGGTACTTGCTCTGGGCAGAGCACTACTGCGCTACAAAGAAAGAGAAACTGGAATCATTTCTAGGCAAAAGAGCACACCCTGAGACAATCGTGCTAAGCAAAGTAAACCAGACAAACAAATTTAAATGTCACATGGAACAACATAAAAGGCAGCTAACAGGAAGTAGGGAAAGCTTCCTCTGTCTTGCAAAGGGGATGAGAACCCAGGGATGGGTGGGGCGGAGGAGAGAAGCGGGGAGGAGAGAGTCATGACGCATGTGTCCCTGAGCCAGCTCCTGCCGTGGAGGTGGGCCTTATTGCTGCAAACGTGGAACAATACCAATAGATATGAAAAAGATAAAACAGCTTCAAGTGGTCACCTAAGTAGGGCTGGGTCATGAGCCCGGTGATACGCTTCCCGGCTTCTCTTCTCTAACCTTGGCCTGTCACACTGACCCTGTTCTAGGATATCTGGCAAACTGCTGCTGGACAGGGACTGCCCCAGTGGGCTCTGCAGTGGTGCTTGGCGAAAAGAGCCCAGCCTGCCCCGGAACAGAATGTACCAACCCTTTCCCGTGGGCATGTGGGTACCACTGGCCTCACCCCTGCAAAGTGGTCTGTGTCGTCTGAAACGTAACTGTCTGCTTGCTGCATACAGTGACAACCTTTGTGTTTCCGGCAGAAATGTCTTGCTTTCAGATTGTGACCCCATTTAGCTGTGAGTCAAGAGATCCAGACTGATATTCAGGACACTGAGCAGTAACCAAAATAAATGTCCTGGCGGCCAGAAGCCTGAGGTGGTTTGCACTCCGGAGGCTGCGGGCTTCCATGGCCAGCATTTCCCCTTGCAGAAAAGCTACATGGTGTGAAGCAGGAGGGCTACTCGATCCACACCCTGCCAAGCCAAGAGGAAAACACGGGCCCCGCAGAGGGAGAAATGGTGCCAGGCAAAAGGTGAGCCAAGCTAAAGTTGGCGTTGCGCCTTTCATTCCCCCTGACGCTGCCCAGCCACAACCCCAACTCAATGCTGCAGATGCTTTCTTTCGCTGTGCCTTTCCCCGGTCTCCCTGTGGCTTGCCTGCCACCATGCACCTGGGCATCACAGTACCCAGAAGGAGATGCCCAGGTTGGCACATTTTCTGCTGTTACTACTCAAGCACATGGGAGCTGGGATGCTAAGAAAGAAGGGCACAGAAATCCGCGTCTAAAGCACAAGCTTTCTCCCCAGCTCATTGGGACAGCCAGTAGACCTGCAGATCATGTCTCGCCTCAGGGGCAGAATTTCTTTTTAATGGAAAAATGAAAATTTCAAGGAAAATAAAAAGGGAATGGCAATAAGCAGTACACTGTACATCATTATCTTCAAAGCCGTTACTCAGAGACAAACAAGATTCTGTCCTACAATGAAGAAACAGAACAGCAGCACTGAGTAAGAGCTGCCCTGCTCCCCTGCTCGCCACCAAGTTCCACCAGCAAGGTCCCTCCATCCCTGGAGGTGCCTCTGGGTTCCTAGGGCTCCGCTGGCTAAGAAGTCGTATCCACAAAGGCTGTGACCTCCAGGCCCAGGCACAAGGGAAGCTAAGACTCCTGTCCCTGGAGGGGGCTGGGATTGTCCCTTTCACACTCCTCCCAGCCCATCCTCCCCTGCCCAGAGCCTTCCCTGGCAGCCAGGCTTCCAGGAATCCAATCCCACAGCTGTAAGAGTGTTGACTCCTCTTTTCCATACTCTTGAGAATAAACCCCAAGCACCTGCAACCTTAGAGGGATTGCCACACCCTGGGAGCTGGCTGGGAGCGTCTGCTGCTAAAACCAGTTCAAACTAGCCCATTTTGCCTCTGTCCGTAAGACCTGCTGTGTCTCCAGAGCTGAGGAACAGAAGCCCGAGGCGGTGGGGCAAGCACTGATATGAAAGGTAGGAGGGCAGCGCCCCCAGGCGCCCTGCAGGACTTCCGAGCGGGCCCTTCACAGCGCAGCCGAGTCCCTTCTTGCCTCTCAGCCTCTCCCCTGCCCCTGCTGTGGGCACAGACCGCTTCTTCCTTTGCTGCACTTCCCACCCTGTGTCCTAAGGCCACCTCACGCTTGGTAGCCTTTCCCCGACTAAGACACAATTACACCGACAAGACAGACAGTGGCCGTGGGAGTGGGTTCAGAATGATCGGACACGTGCGGAGCGCTCCGGCTCTCTGACCCGGTAGTCGCTCCATAGTACCTGCTCGTTACCCCTGCTACTACCTGGCTTATTCTGCACAGTTGTGCTTCATCTGAGGCCAGGTTAGCCATGAGGAAACCAAGACTCAGAGACGTTAAACGAGGAAAGAAGTTCAAATAAGACATTACACATGAGGGTTGAGTGCGGAGTGTACGGTCCCGAAGTGGCAGCCTTCCAAAAACTGTGGAGGCAACGATGGACACAGAGGCCTGGGCTAGCTGCGGAGCTAGTAGCAGTGAATGATTTGGGTTGTATTATTTTTAAATGGTACAGTGTGAATGCACAACATAGAATGTGCTGTGTCATTATACCCAAGTCAATGATACAGATGGGCCACGCCCTACCACCCAACCACGCATCACTGAAGCCACCCCCAGCACCACCACCATCACTAACATTGTCACCATTGTTCTCACCATCACCACCTCACACCAGTCACTACCCACACTGCACCTCTACCATCACCACAATCACCAGCAGCACCACCAGCCCCACTACCACCACCACCACCATCACCACCAACCAGCACTACCATCAGCAGCGCCACACCACACCACCAGCACCACTACCACCACCATTAGCAGCACCACCGGAACCACCACCACCAGTACCACCACCAGCCCCCAGCAGCAGCACCACCACCAGTGCCACCAGGACCAGCACCACTCTTGCTGTTCACGTTCCCCAGCTATGCTCATGGTACTAAAACTCAGTTACACCTTTAAATACAAATACAAATAAAACAAGGATTCAGGATAAAGTAGAGCAAAAACCAGGGAGCCTTTAACCATGACATCAACATCAGTGACTTAAATGCTTTGCCAATGTTTTATCCAAAAGTCTAAAGTCAGGGGAAAGAGGAGAGAGTGGCCAAAGAGAGAAGGGCACCACAGAAAAGGATGTCTTCACTATGTGGTCATAACGAGGAGGGCATCCACCTGAACAGGGACAGGGACCATCCCAAGGGGAAGCTGGGGGGAGTTAAAGAGAGGCAGAGTCACCTCTAACTCCGTAGGGGGTGACATGGACTCTGGGCTATCTCAGTGTATCTGGCCGGCTAGCAGTGAGACTTTAGTAATAAACTCAGCCCAATCTACAGCGTGTGGAACTGGTGTTATCTTTTGGGGGTCAGTCTAGGGGAAAGAGCCCTGCGTGCTGGTAAGTGGGTCTTATTAAAGAATGGACTCAACTATAGGCAGGACTCTATGAAAGAAAATTGACCGACACACATGAAAACTAGAGAAGCTTTAGCTCAAGACTCCTGGAACATGGACGAGAGCATGCATGAGCTCATTCCAGGCCCAAGTGGCAGAGTGGGGACACTAGTAGATGGGACATTACGGGGGGGGGGGCAGGCATGGCAGGGAAATCAGCCCAGCAGGGCTCCTGTTAGAAGCAGGCTAAGGGCTTCGATATATGGGGTGAGAGACGAAGTACACCCAGCAATCCAGGCAGAACGCTCCCTCAGCCGACCCACAGGCATCGCTGAGTCTGGGCTCCGTAGGCCAAGGGCCTGGCAGCAAGGTGAGGCCTTCCAGGGGAAGGCACAGAGGAGCCCGACTAGAGCAGGGCCGAGGGGGGCGTCCTGTTGAAGCCCCTGGGCTGGCACAGGGAGAACCGCTGTGGGGGAGGGGAAGAGATGGGGCCTGACAGGAGGCTGCTGCTGGCAGCAGGGGTCGCAGCAGGGGTGGCTGTGGAGGGGAGGAAGACGCCAAGGAAGGCTCCTCAGAGGGCTTTTGGATCAAGCTGCAAAAGGCAAGTGGGAGCCATCCTGGGTGGAGTAGCCTTCAGGCAGAGGGTGCGGAGCGTGGCGGCAGGTGGCCCAGGGGGACAGGACTCCAGGCGACCGAGGAGGACAGCACTGGGTCTTCCCCCTGCCACTCTGCTGGCTGCATGCACCATGGCAGGATGCGGCACGCAGGTGCTGCTCTTCTGCAGCACAACCCTCGAGTCCATTAAACTTCCAGGAGGTGGGGCTGTGCTTCCTGAGGCCCTGCTGAGTGCGCCAGGAGACCACAGCTCCTGCCACTTTGGGCTAGTTCCCTATCGGCCAGGCCCCCCCTAAGGAGGAGCCTTCAGCCCTCTGAGCTGCTGTAACAAAAGGGCAGAGTCTGCGCCGCTCACAAATGATAGAAATTTGCTGCTTGTGGCTGGGAGGCTGAGGGAGCCCAGGTCAAGGGGTGCAATGAGGGCCTCCTGCGGGGTCAGAGACTTCAGCTTCACGGTGTCCTCACGTGACAGAAGAGGTCGGGGGTTTCTGACTCCTGCTGTAAGGGCACAAGCCCATTCGTGCCTGAGCCCACCTGCAGGCTTCCTGTGGGATGCCCTGGTCCCTTTCATCTGCAGGGAACACACTTTCCTCGTTGACAGGTGGGCAGACCCCGTGAGCTGCCTTGTGTGGATGCATCTCATGCTCTGTGACTGCCCTTGATGTCCTTGGTCCCCTGTGTGCCCTCAGTGCCATTGTCATGGGCACCAGGTGGGCCCCCTCCACAGGCCCTGCCACTGAAGCCCCGTGCACATCTGTGCCCAGCCTGGACCACGAGCACCAGCGGGTTTGCCAAAGCAGTCCCACGTTTCCGTGTCACCTTGCCTGCTTCTTCAATGCACCAAATCTCTGCTTTCCTTTATAACATTCTAAAGCTAACTTAAAGTTTGACGGGTGGTGGCCTCCCATGTGAAAGAAACACCTTTCTCAAGAAAGCCACAGGCTGTGCAGAGCGTGTCAGGGCTCCTGTGGTCCTTCTGAGATGTCCTTTGTCATTTTACAGCAGAAGACAGAGCTTCCAGAGTAAGCAAGTGTCGCAGTGCCACTACTAGCAAGGGACCAGGCCAGGACGACCACCGAGATCTTTGCCACAGGCAGACAGCTGCTCGAAGACAGCCCGGCCAGCTGCAAGCCCTCCGGGGGACAATGTCCTTGCTGGCCCTTTAAGCCACGCTAGAGGCTGATTCTCTGCTTTAGAAGGAGGGCAAGGCACACAGCCCAGAGACAGAGAGTGGCCGGCTACAGAAGTCAAATTTCTGCCCTCCCTGCTCTGAGGCTTGTGAGACCCCGGTGACCTGCAGCCGAGCCCTGCATTCCAGCGAGTGTGAAAAGAACATGGCCTGCTCTGCACGGGGGTCTTCGGGGTAGGGGCCTCCCTGGAACCCAGAGTCCTGTTACTCCCCAGCCCTTCCAGAAAGTCAAACCGGCAGTCTCCAGAAAGAACGGGGCCCCCATGGAGGGTGCCCCGCCTTTGAGGCAGGCTCCCATCCAGCAGCGCTGCACGTGAAGCCCCCCGGAGCCATGCGTTGTTTGGAATTTAAACATCTTCTCCTTTTCCTAGAGGCCGGGGAAGCATTTTTTAGGTATGCCAGGAATGAAGCAGCCCGGGCATCCGCTTAGCGGTATGTGAAACAGAAGCGAAGCATCGCACCCCAGGCGCATTTTGCTGAGAGCAGGAGACTGAGGCTGGCAGGGAGAAATGGCCAGAGCGTGCAGGAAGAAGGCCCAGTTTGAGCAGCAAAAGGGCTAAAAGGGCCTTTGTTCAGGCGTGCGTGTCTGCGTCTACGAGCAGTAGGGAAGCCTGACTTTCTGTCTGCGTTCACTGGGCTGCGGGGACATCTTTGATCTCCCGAATCAGCAAGAATCCCCAAGGGAAGGGAGCAGTGTTTCTGATTATTATCTTTAAAGTCTAAAATTCCTTGAGTGAAATTCAGTATGAAACGCATCCCTGCACCGGGAGAAGGTGAGTGGCCGCGGCAACATCTGGCCCTTGTTAAGGAGCTGCTGTTTTCACTAGGCAGTGAACTGGAGAAACCAAATTCCTTGATAAAGCTCGAAATTTCCAGGAACTGCCTGTAAAAGGCATTTCTTCTGTCTGGATCTTTTGCATAACTGCTCAGCCAAGCCCGGAGATAAAAGGCATTATCTGTTTGTCAAGTTGTCGCTAAGCCTTCACGCTCCAGTTCACCCTTGGTTTTGACCTTTGTGGAACACTGCAGGATTCATAACGCCTTTCCACATTCCTCCTGCCTTTGATCCCCTCAGCAGCCCAGGGAGGCAGTCCCAGCAGAGCTGGGGCCCCTCTTTCAGTCAGAGAAACTGAGGCTGCAAACTAGGCAAAGCTGAGAGGACAGTGCTTCCCACCTTCAACAAGCAGAGAATCCATTTTCTCTGCAGACTCTGGGTAAAGCTGAATTCTGCATTTCTTTTCTTCTTCATTTTATGTATTTGGTACAAGGTCTCACTGCACAGTTCGGACTCACAGTGATTCTCCCGTCTCAGCCTCCCCAGCGCCGGGATTGTAGACATGTGCCACCACTTTTGGTCTGGGTGGCAGGCTCAGCAAAGCCAGGGGCAGGAATCAAACCCCAGTCCTTGTGCTTGCCCAAGCAGGTACTTAGTCTGCTGAGCTATCTTGCCAGCTCCATCCTACGAGTTCTTGCAACCATTATGCTGAGCTCCATGCCCGGTACAGAGCAGGTTCTCAGTAAAAGTGGGCTTTGCTAATGGATTTGAACGTTTTCACTCCCCCAAGTCTATCACTAAGCCCTAGGGAGGAAGAGGCTTGCAGGTCATCACTTTTCTTAGTTACGAAAATGGCATTAGAGATTTTTGAGCTAAATAAAGTCCTTTGGCTTCTTTCCTAAGAAGAGAGCAGGAACTCCCAAGTTCAACTTCTGCAGGCAGATACAGGGGCGGGCAGAGACCTGCCCTCCGCCCACCTGTTGGTAACTTGGGGCAGGAAGAACCTCCTGACTCCAAAGGGAATCACAGGAAGGGAAAGGTGGGAATAGAAAAAAGATCATCAACCAGGCAGAGCAGTCGCTGTGGGAACCCCACGGCAAGCAGACTCCCGACACAGGCTCCTTCCTGGGAGGAAGGCGCCAAACAAGCAGGTGCTGGGGGCCAGCTTCTGGCTCAGGCTCGGGCTCAGGCTCACTGTAACTCCGGAGGGATCCTCCGCCAGCGCTCGGGGCAGAAGTGGACGCATTTGCGCCTGCGGCCATCGGGGCAAGTCTTAATAAATTTAAAAGGAGAGCTTTGCTGTTGTCGTTGTTTTATGTGTTTGGTGCAGGGTCTCACTACGCAGCTCAGACTCGTAGTGATCCTCCTGTTTTCAGCCTCCCCAGCACTGGGATTACAGGCCTGCACCACCATGCCTGGACTCAATTGCCAGCTCAGCGCGCCCCGGGGCAGGGCCAGCGCAGCATGCGGGGCTGGGATCAAAGCCCAGTCCACTGCACTTGCCTGAGCAGTCACTGAGTCCGCTGAGCTAGCTCACTGGCCCAATCAGTGCAAAAGGATGAGCACTATATACTGGCTACTCTCTCTAATCACAGAGCAATTAAGCCTGTTAAGATAGACTTCAGTGACAAAATTAATATTTGAAATACCAGGAACTTTTAAAATAAACTTACAGATTATTCTTAGGAAAAATAGAGTCTAAAATGGAAATTTAGGGCCAGGGAGATAGCTCGGCAATCTAAGCGCCTGCCTGACAAGCACAAGGACCCACGTTCGATCCCTGGTACTGCATGCCGCGCCAGCCCAGAGTGCCAAGCCGGCCACCGAAACCAGGCGTGGTGGCACACACCTGTAATTCCAGCACTGGAGAGGCCGAGACAGGAGGATCATGATGGATCGGAGCCGCTTCGTGAGACCTTGTACCAAACAAATAAAGATTTAAAAATATATTAAAATGGAAAATTTAAAAAGCATGCAACCTAATCAGAGTAACACCACATATTAGAACCTACGGAGTGCAGGGCAAATAATGTTTTGAAAGAAGTGCATGTCCTCCACCACTTAAGAAAGAAGAAATTATTAAGGTGATGAGATTAGCAGCCTATCAAAAAGATCATAAAGCAAATAGAATGATATCAGCACAGCACGTAACGAAAACAGGAAACAGGGTCCAGAGCTGACTCCGTCTCTCACAGATGACTGAAGGCGCAAGCCCGCTGGGGTCTGCCAGCATTTTTTAAAAGACAGAACATAGACTTTATCTAATTAAGCAGTCATAGGAGCAAAAGGGGAATAAAACTACTCAAGAGCCTGGAAAGAATAAAAATGAACGTCTAATGTTAATAAATGTGGGATGCAGACTAAGATACGGGCATTCCTGGGCAAAGGTAAGTAACTAAAACTAACTCACGGAGAAATAGAGACCCTGTCTAATCTTCTAAACATTAACAAAATTTAATCAGCAACATAAATCCTTCTGAAAAGCAACACCAGGCCCAGAGGATTTTATAGGTACATTTTATAAACTTTCAAGGAACAGGCCATTCAGATACTCAAATTCAAGTATCCCTTCCCAGGAAGGAAAGAGGGAGAACACCCACAACTACTTTATGAGGCCAATAGACCACTGACATTACAAGCAGACGAAGAGAATTTTAAAAAGAATTACACACCAACCTTGCTCATGAACACAATGTGAAATTTCCAGAACAAATTGTAGCAAACTGACTCTGGCTCTGTATTTTTAACTTGTTTTAAAAGTTACTCCTTATAACCTGGCTAATCTATGTAAGGAAATCAAGGGGAATACAACATCAGAGACTCCATCTGTGTCATTCCACAGGTGGACAGGCTGAAAGAGGACATTTATATCCTAAACCTGGCTGTCCCCGGGACTAGAGCAGAAGTGTTTCTCCTAGCAGAGAGAGAGACCCCGGGGGCAGGAGCGAGAGGTGAGTGGCGAACGGCGATGCACACCTGTGATCTCAGCGCTGCGAGAGGCTGAGGCAGGAGGATCTCTGCAAGTTTGAGCATCACTGGGGCTATATAGTGAATTCAAGGCCTGAAATACATAGTGAGACCCTGTCTCAAAAACCAAAACAAACCAAAAGAAAAGAAGAAAGGACAGTTAGGAAGACCCATGCACGCTCAAGCTGGCTACCAGATTAGTCTGGACTCAATCCCAGGGACAGCTGGAATTGCCCCACACAGTGTGACTCAGTACCGTCCACCGAAGGAAGGGTGAAGGCTCTTTTGGGGTGTAAGCATTGGTCCCCACTGTTGCAAGAACAGCAGGGAACCCCAGAGCTGTCGGGGTCATGATATCACTGTGTGTGGTTCAAAACACAGGCAAAGCTACAGAATATATGGCTTAAGTTACGTGTGTGTAGTAAAACTATAACCCTAAGCAAGGCTGTGACTTAGAAATAACGTCAGGATTTTGTTTTGTTTGTGGCTTTGAATCGTGCCGAGGATTCACACCTACTCCGCCTGGGGCCAGTGAGACGCAAGGCTCAAGTCTGCAAGGGGCGCAGGGGCTCCCATGTGGAGTCGGTTCCGAGGCTGGCGCGACGTCTTGAGGCTCACTGGCGGTTTTCACGCTGGATCCCGACCTGCGGTCCCCCCCCACCCCGCCTCGGCCCCCCACAGTGCGCATCGTAGGCTAGAGCGGTCCTCAGGGCGCTGCCTGAGTAGGGCTCCCCACGCCAGCTCCTGCTCCCCCAGAGGCCTGGACCAGACTCAGGGCGCCGCGGCTACCAAAGCCTGCAGTTTCAGGGCCCGTGGGTCGCTGCGTCCAGCTCAGCCACCACGCCTGATCCTGAGTTTGGAGCCATGGGATGTCTTTACACGGTCTTTCCACGCTCTGTGGAACAACGTGTACTGGTAATGAAAGGAAGGCAGCAAATGAACTAATGAAAACATTTCTAAGTATTAACACGCGAAACAACTGCCCTCTGTCTTTGTTCTGGTGCTGGGTGAGGCTCTACCCTGCGCTGCGCTCCAGCCCTCCAGCCAGTTTTACATTTTAGCTGGAGGCAGTCCTGTAAATGGCCCATGCTGAGCTCAAACTTGTGGCCCTCCTGCCTCAGCCTCCAGTGTGGCTGGGATGGCAGGTGCCCGCCACCATCCGGAGGACCGTGGAAGGGCGCTGGAGATGCCAGGGTGGACTGCATTCTGATGGGAAGAGC
This sequence comes from Octodon degus, assembly GCF_000260255.1. Lineage (NCBI taxonomy): Eukaryota > Metazoa > Chordata > Mammalia > Rodentia > Octodontidae > Octodon > Octodon degus. The sequence continues at coordinate 33,017,408 of NW_004524580.1, read as the reverse complement.
AACAGAGAGAGTAGAAGATGCCCAGCACAGCGTTGGGGGCAGCTTGGGGGCAGGCAGAACCGAAACGGACCGGTCCTGGACGCCCCGGCCACCGCACCCTGCACTAGGCACCCAGCCAGTGGGCAGCTGAGGGAGGGGACAGCCACCTGCACCTCCAGCTCCCACCAAGGCTCTGTAGGCCCCGCCTTGCTCTGCACCTGGCCGGTGCCTGGGTCACAGATCTCTGCCCACAGGACACCACAGCCGGAGTGGTCAGGCGCTCCAGGAGGCAGTGGGGACAAGGCACCGCTCTTGGGGCTGGGGAGCGGGCAGCTGTCCCTCCCCTCCTCCTGCTTACTATCTGGGGGCTGGTGAAGAATGAGGCACAGGCTGGGAGCTGGGCGTCCAAAAGTTGAGCAAGGTGTCACAATCCACAGAAGTGGAGACCACAATGAGTCCAGGGAGAGGAAGGAAGGGGCTGAGCTGGTGGCACCTGGAGTCTGAGTCCCAGTTCTCCTCCAAGTAACCAGGGTGAGCACAGTGATAATACAGAGAGCCATGGGGGTAAAAAGCTGAGCTCTAAGGACCCACAGGCATTGTGGGAAGTGCCTTCCTTCTCTCTCCTTCTATCTTCCATCTTCTAATACGGCCGCTGCCTAGAGCCCCAGGTGCACAATGCGATAAATGAATAAAGCAACCAATGCCAGGCACAGACAGCGAGTCACCACCCAGGAGCTGAGTCCCACACCCTGCCCCTCAGGAGCCACTTTCTCCACCTCCACTCGCTCTGCCCTTGACTTTGAGAACAGGCCCAGGAGGGCAGCAGGGAACAGGCTCTCTATCTGAAGATGTTAGGAAAACCAGTGACTTCACATGCCTCAGTTTCCCTAGAGTGAGTTGTGCTTAGGCTGTGACAGCCATCAGGATCTCCTGCAATGGGACGGCAGGCACTGGGCTGTCACCATGAACCCCACCTAAAAATAATGAAAGGGAGTGTAGACACTGAGCCAAATCTGATGGTCATCCCAAGGTTCAGACTCGGGCAGACTCGGAGATGGTGAGGGAGTGCCGTGCCCACTGTCTAGGAGAGTACTCGGTGCCCCTGGGACAGGTGGGGGACACTACCTGGTGCCTCTGGACCCTGCCACAGAGCCCTCAGGTGGGGGACACCGCCACAGAGCCCTGCTTATAGTGAGATCCCCGTGTCATGGCTGTCATAGGTAGCTCTCAGGCTGCATAAAGTCCTTGTTCCCACAAAGTAACTGCAGGACTGGCTGCCCCCTGGGGGCCAGCGATGACCTGCACATGTCGCCTGTGTATGGGGGGGGGACAGGAGCAGAGGCCGGTGTCCCTCTTTGTGCTTCACGTTACCACAGGCTTCACGGGCCTGCAGCCTCCAAAGCCCTCCACAAAGGTCACTCCTCCATCATCTCCTGTGTCCAGATGGCGGACACAGCTTCAGGATTACATGGCAAGCATGAGACAGACCCACAAAGCAGAGCCACCAACAAGGTGACATCGGCTCTGTGTTCTCAGAGGACCAAATCTGGGTGTGAGGAGGCTCCTCATGGGGAGGAGCCACTCTGAAGGTCAGGCTGCCTTGCAGCTGGTGTAGAAGTCCTTATGGTCCACACCCAGATGTCCCCTGGGCCTTGTGCTCTCATAGGAGGGACTTTGGGGTGCTGGCTGCACTTTGGAGGTTTGGTTGGCTTGCTGTTCACGGTGGAAGCGGTGGGTCCCTGGGTGAGACCTGGGAGATGGTGGGCCTGCCCTCTGCTTCTCTTTGTCCCTCCTCACTGCTGCAGGCTGGACACGTGAGCAGCTCTCCTCCATCAGGGCTGCTTCCGCCTTGACGCCAGCAGAACCGCAAGGATGAGACCTTAGGAAGCAGAAGCCAAAACAGCCTCTCCGCCCTTCCATTGCAGGTGTCAGGCCGGGCCACACACCAGCACCTCACCCACGCACCTCCCTCATGTCAGTACTCCACTCTTAGGACAGGCATGGCTCTGCTGTCACACTGTCACCAGCATCAGTGCGGCCTCCCCCTCCTTCATCCTTGCTCAAAACATCAGTCCCACCACCACCAGCAGCACCAGCAGCATCACTACCACAGCCAGCACCAGCAGCAGCAGCAGCACCACCAGCGGAGCACTACCACAACCCCGTACCAGCTGGACCACAGTCTCCTCATGGTCATCTCAACTACAACCATCACCACCATGACCGCTGTGCTCACGATAAACCATCACTACCACCACTGTCCTCACGGTCACCATGACCACCAGCCTCCCTGTCACCGTCATCGGCTCCATCCTCCCGTCGCCACACCCCAAGGGCCATGGCTGCTTCCACTCCCGTCCCCACCAGCTCCTGCTCACGTTCTCTGCACCACCACCACTGCCCTCCCACCAAGCAAACCATGACCAACATCTCCATCACCCGCCGCTGTCTCCCTTCCTGAACACACAGCGATCACTACTGCGACTGCCCCTAGCACTACTACCGTGCCCGTGTGGCCACCATCACCACTGTCAGCTGTCACCCTCACCACGCAGCATCCTCTGCTGTGCCCACGATGCCTAAGACACGCATTTGTCCATATTGTCATGCAGTCACTGTGTTCGCTGTGTCCTTCCCACTGAGTGTGGCCTCCACAAGGACAGGGAGGTCCTCCTTCACACAGCTCGAGCGGCACCTGGCTCACAGGAGCCGACTGGTGTGGGACAAGGAGGGCCTGGGTGGAGCGGCCACAGACCACAGCAGCTAGCAGCGCGCTCCTTTGGGCCCTCCTCTGCACTGCAGCGTACTCGGTGGTGTTCTCATGCCGCTGCTCTGAGGATCAAGCAGCTGGAGCCCGGGATCCCTCCCAGGGTCACATGGGCCCAAAGTGGCTGGCTCAGACCTCCGCCCACCGGCTGACCCCAGGGACTGTGGCCACCACTGCGTTGTACTTTGCCCCAGCGCTTCCTGGTATTTCTGGCTGTGAGCTGGCCCAGCCTTCATCTCGTGGGAACCTCGGTGTCCTGGGAACGGGGGCTGCCTCAGGCCTGACAGACTGGGCAGCCCGGCTACCCTGCGGCAGCCTACGCCCAGATTGTATCCTCGAGAAATATTCTTTTTCTCAGGGGACTTTTTAAACTCTGGGCCAAGGGTTAATTGTGTGTGCTGCTGCTAATGAGCTTCCTGTCTTCGAAGGGGAGAACAAGAGCTCTCTAGCAAACACAGGCTCCACGTCTGAGCACACCCCCCGCCCTCTACAGAGGAGAGCGATGTGGGTGCAGTCACACAGCACAGCGGGATAGACAGAAGCAGCCTCCTCGGTCACCAGGTTGGCCTCGGCCACCCTGCCAGAGGAAACAGCGGGGGCCAGCAGGGGAGCCAGCAGGAAATACCCTCTCCACACCCAGGTCCTGCAAGGGGGCGGGGAGGAAGGGAGGCAGCGTCCACGTGACGCGTTTGGCTTCCTAAGAAATCTTGACCTTGCAGGCAAAGAAATGCCACCAAGCCCCCGCTGGCCTGGCTCCATGTTCTGAGCAAGGCTCCCGGGAGGCAGGACCCTTGGTTTCACCTCCTTCTGCACTGCCCTGGCAGCCCCACAGCCCAAGGGACACAGCACCGTCACCCGGGTGCATGTGTGCCCCAGTTCTGTAGGCCAGGTGACCAAGGATGGGGAACTAGGGGCTCTGCTAGGAGCTACAGGTGCAGCCCAGGCCTCCTCAGCGCGGCCCACAGATCTGAGCTCCAGGGTGCTTCCAGGGAAAGGGCGGGAGGCCTCTGCTGCTCAGCTGTGACCACAGAACAGAGGCAAGGGCAGGGGCCCCTCTCATCGCGGGCCCCTGTATTTACCCTGTGCTCACCATGCCCTGCCTCTCGAGTTCTCACTCTGCGCAAGGTGGCTGCAGAGGCCGCAGGGGGTCCTCCGCAGTCCGCGCTGGCTGCTGACTGGCTCTCCAGAGCCGCCCGTGCTTCCCAGCCCGAGTCTCTGCCGCAGGTGGCCCTGCAATGCTGGCCATGGTGCCCCCACTCCCTCCAAGGCTCAGCGGGAGTGCTGCCTCCTCAGTGACCCTTTGGGGTCCCTGTCTCAGCCAGAAGCTGCCCTTCATCCATTGCCCCAGTTCCTGCCAGCTGCATCCCTTCCGGCCTCTCCTTCGGCTTAAGGACTGCTGTGATGCCAGGTGAGGTAAGGGTCACTGCAGGCTCAGGAGGCCTCCAGCGCCTCTGCCGAGGACAACCGCAGTGACTTGGGCTCTGAGAGTCCAGGCAGCGCTTCGCCCCACAGGAGTGCTGCATGGCTGTCTGGGGACTCCCCCCTCCCTGGTAGCCAGGGCTCCACCCTTCCCACTCAGGTCCAGGTGGCCTTCCTGAGGTCCAAGTCAAGCCCAGAGGGGAGGGGGGTAGGAAATCGCAGGAAAGAGTGGCGCTCCCGCCTGCGCCCTCCTCGGGGCTTCCTTAGGGGCGATTCTGTGCTTGCTCTCCTTCCGTGACCACCCCTCTCCTGATCCTGAGAGGGAGCCCAGAGAGCAAAGACACCCACCAACCTCATTTCCTCCTTTTCCCAGGTGCCGTTGCACTGAGTTGTAGCCAATGCGGAACACCTCTTTCCTGTCCGGCCTCTTTAAGCCTCTCCCAGGGCAGGATCTTGGGCTGTCCACGAGGCCTCCCAGGCGATTTGGCCCACACAGCACCTGCTGATACGGAGCATCCGCAGATGGATAAGGGGTAAGGTCAGGAGACCCGAAAATCGCACAGTTCCTCCTTATAGCGTGATCTCAGGACAGAAGGGCGTGTTTGCTGAGCAGTGGGCAAGCACCGCTTCTGGAGCCCCCCTCCACCCGCCACCCCCGCCCTCTGTCACCGAGACCCCAGCTCCTTCCCGAAAGGCCCATCCCTTCTGCTCCTCGGTCGGTTCTGCTCCGTATCCCGGCCGGCTGGCACCGCGACTCCTCCAGCTCTGCTAGTCCAGCTCTCTCTCTCCAAGTACTAAAATGCTAACTATTTATTTTTAAGATGGGAGAAAATTACAACTTGGAATTGGCACATTTTTCCAACACCAGTGCCTTAAATCACTGCCACTCTGCAGGGTCAGAAACAAGTGCTCATAAAATTAACACACTTCGTGAAGTGGGGAAGCCATCCAGAGCCCAGCCAAGCTGAGCTAACATGCCAGCAGCGGAGGACAGCGGCTCTGGGGTACCTGAGCTGTCGACAGCCCCAGATCCCTTAAAGCCCTCTCTGTGTCTATTTCCCAACTGCAGAATCTGAAAAAGTAAAGGGGGAAAAAAAACACAGAGGACAATTGTCCAATATACTTCGGTTTTCTGTTTTAAGATTTTGCAGTTGAGGACACTGATCTTGCCCACGTATAGGAGACCGAATGTGCAAGCGCCTGGGAAGTGACATCTGACTCCGAATCACTCTCCTGCGCTCTTTGGCATTTTCTCCAAGCACTGATTCTGTCTCTTCTTTTCTCTCCCTAGGTCAGGATGAAGGCCCAGCCCATTCCGTGTCCCTGCGGGTAAAAGAACAAGTTTAGGGTTGTCCCTTGCCCCACCGCAGTGGTCAGGGCCATGGAACACCAGCTGTGACCCGGGTCACGCTGGACCTCGCTGGCTCAGGAGGGACACCAGGCCCTGAGCTGGACCCAGGCACCACACAGAGGGCCACAAGCACGCCAGCCCGATCCCAGCCCTCTTCTACGGAGCAAGCGGAAAGGCTCCTGACCCAATGTGCCCTCGTGTTACCTCCTGGAGGAACAGCGCCCCGCGGAGGAGAGGAAAGCTCACTGGGAAAACCCAGGAAGCTGCGCGCATCGGCCGGTGCTGCATGCTGAGTGTAGTCGCGTCCAAGCATCCTGCACCCCGGGGGAGTCCGGGACACACACGGCGCTGGGCCTGCGGCCTGGATGACCGCTCTGGAAGAAAGGAACAGCCTTGGGGTTGCGACTTTCCGAGAACCTTCTGGGGCCGCTCAGCCCAGCCAGGGAGCCCAAGCGGTGGCAGCCCTGGCATGACGCGACCCCGGAGGGGCCCCCCAAACAATACAGACAGCAGGTTTGCCTCTGAAGCTTCAGCTGGGGATGCTCCCTGCACCACGGACGTGGTAGCCGCTGACCGCGCGTGGGAGTGAGCAGGGTGAACTCCGGGCTGCCCAGGCTGGGCACAGCGTCACACGACAGGCCCAAGAGCCAGCAGCCGGACCCTACCTATAGGCTGCACCTGGGAGAAGGCGCTGACAGCAGGGAGTGATGGGATTGAGACCCACAGGGGGAGCCGAAGTGGGCCTGCGTACCCCCCTCCCCCCCCCCAGCGTACCAGGTCCTCTCCGCAGACCCTCCCCACCAGGATCTGCCCTGTAGCTACGATCCTGAGAAGACTCGCGTGCTGATCCCATTTCGAGATCACTACTCCAGCGTCAGTGCCTGCAGTCCAAGCACTGTGGAGGTGGAGGCAGGATGAGCCCAAGTGTGAGCCTAACTTGGGGAACTGAGCAACCTCCAAGGCCCTGGTTCAAAATAAACATTTTTGAAAAGGGCTAGGGACGTAGCGAAGGCAAAAGCTCTGACTTCCATTTCCAGAATGGGGGAAAAGTGTGTGTCGCTCCTCTGGCTTTTCTGTGTGTGACAAGTCAGAGAGTAAATCTCTTGGGCTCAAAGGTCTCTGTCCCCACTGCCAAGGATGCTGACGTGTGTGACAAGAGCTACCTAGACAAGGGTGGCTGCATTCTGATAAAATTTTACTTATGGACACCGAAATTTAAATCTCCTATCATTTTCACACATGGTAGAAGAGTTTTCTCCTTTTCAAAAAGAAAGTCCCTCACTGAAAGGCTCTCCCGCCACCTCCCAGCCCAGCATCCACATCTCACGGCCGAAGGCCGAACAGAAAACTGCGGTAGACAGAGGCTCCCAGGAAGCTGAGCGGAGAGCCGGCCACCATCCTTGGCACGGCCCTCCCCACGGCCCTGCAGGCAACGTCCGCCCCACAGGAGCACACGGGCTGCTCATGGACACACATCTAGGTCCCAAGGGTGGCGGCGCTTTCAAGTCCAAAAGGGACCCTTTTGGCTGCTTCCTACTGCACTCTTGGTAGAGGCTGCTGTGCCTCACCCATGCTCCCAGGGGACTTGCCCCGGCTACCAACAGGAAGCAATTTTGGACACTGCGTTTTGGACATGAACCCATCTCCCTGGAAGTCAGATTCCCCTCACCGCACAGCGCCCGCTCAGAACGGTGCCATCAGTGCCGGACACCGCGGGAACCGGGCAGCCCTGCCTGGGACCTCATCTCCCTTTGTCAAAGCAAAGGGAAAGGGCGTGTCTGCACAAGGCCGAAAGACACTGCGGGCTGGGGCTGCCACACACTGGTAGCCCCCGGGGTCAAAGCCAAGCATATTGTCGCTCACAGCTCAGCCTCTCTGTCCCTGCTCCAGTCCCCCGAGTGCCATGGTGCGGGGTGGGGGCTTTCTTGGTCAGTGAGTCAGGGACACTGAGCTTAGGGCATCCAGTGTCCGTGTCACACAGCAAACCAGAGTGCTCTGGTCCCAGAGGAAGCGAAACCTCACTTAGCTCACAGCAAACAACGCGGAGGTCAGGCGTGGGTGGGGAGAGATCAGGGCCCTCGTAGGCCGGCCTGCAAACACGAGACCAGACGCGGCAGATTCAAGCTCAGCTCCAGAAACTCGGGGACTTAGCAAGACACTGCCTCAGACTGGAAGATCATAGAAATAAAAAGGGCTGGGGATGTAGCTCAGTTCAAAGTCAAGGGGTTTAACCCCCAGTATGGGAGATAGAGAACCAGTATATAATGAGTCCTAGATTTTCCAGAAAAACAAAGTGCATTTAAGGTAACTCTTTAGCTTCCAGCCTCAGATTCTCCTGGATATTTTCAAGCTTCTCAACTGGACTTGGCTCTGCCTTCTGAAAGAACATATTATCCAGCCTCCTTCCCTGATGGGAGACACGCAGCTCCAGTGACCGTCCATCTGTAGGCCCCTCCCCACCACAGTTACCTCCTGACTGCGGGGCCAGGACTGCGGGCAGCATTCAGAGCCCCAGACTCGGGGTCTGGGCTGACGCAGCTGTAGTAAGTGTGCAGCAAAGGTGTCTGACTTTAGAGTCCCATCAGCAGCACTCCAGGGCCTCCTCAGGTCACCCCAGCTGCCCACTGCACTAAGGCCGAGCCCCCAGCAGCCCCGCACCTCTGTGCGCCTGGTAAGAGCAGCAGAGCTGGGGAGGACCACGTGTATGTGGAGGGCACACAGAGCCTTCAACCCCTCCTCAGAAACCCCCTGCTAAGAGCGCAGCACCAGCCGTCTACACCATCTGTTCTGCTGAGGTCTGTTGACCCAAAGGTGGCTGCAGCAGGAAAGGCATCTCGGGCAAGAAGGGACACTGGCCGCTGGATCCTCACCCAGCCCAGGGCTTGCCCGCCGACCGGGGGGCCCGGGGCACAGGAAAGCCTGCTTGCGTGTCTTTCTTGATGCCTACCTCACACCCAAATCCCACAATCTGGTTCTTTATCCATGAGCAACAAAGGGGGAGGGGGAGGGGGCTGCAATAAAGAACCTCATTTCCAGCGGCAATCCGAGATCCAGCTCCTAGCTTCTACCGCCTGTCCCTGGCCCTTGTCTCAGGACGTCGCCCAAGGCCCGCTCCTTCCCTGCAGTGTCTGTCCCCATCTCAGGAGGAAACCCAGGCTGCTTCACCTGCAGCAGTGCCAGCGCGAAGACTGAGGCGTCAAGAGGAGTACCGTGGGGCCACCCCCACACGGCACACGGGAAGCGCGGACATGGTGCCCACTACAGAGCTGGCGTGCCCGGCCCGGCTCCCAGAGCTGCACAAGACCCGTTCATTTCCATGGAGGTGAACTTCACTGCTTGGTCTCTAAGGCCAGGCCTGAATTTTCTTTCGTATCAATGTTTCATGCTTATAAGTCTGATGCATCCAGTGTCAGTTCATTGTGATCAAGAGCGACCCACAAGCTGCAGAGTAAAGAGCAAGGACCTCCGATTCACAGGGGCCAAAGCCCTTTTGCACTCTAACCAGGTGACGGACTTTGGCCATGGCACTTCTTGTTTCTGAGTTTCAGTTTTCTCACTGCCAAATGGAACCAACAGGGCTGGGGAGATAGCTCAGCAACGCAAGCATCTGCCTGACAGGTACAAGGCCCTGGGTGGGATCCCCAGCAGCACAAGCCATGCTGGCCCCAGAACCCTGGGCGCACCGTGCAGGTCCCTGGAACTGGGCGTGGTGACATGTAATCCCAGCACTAGGGAAGCCGCGATGGGAGGATCACTATGAGTCGAAGCTGCATAGTGAGACCCTGTACCAAATAAATAAATATCTTTTTAAAAAGAAAAGACCAATAACAAACACCTCTGATCAGTTGCGGGTAAGAGGGATGGCTCACGAGAGGTGCACAATAAATATGTTTTCTCTGCTCCTGCATTTGTGACTCAATAATTTTCAGAAGCTCCAGAGTGTAGGTGGTATCCAGAACCTAGAAATGTCAATAATAGAATTGAATTACGAGAACCAAAAGAAAAGTCAACCCAAACAAAGCGAGAGAGGATGAAAAATAGCAATAAGGGATTAGAATCCACTGTTGCAACTCAACAATAAAATGACAACACAGCTAGGACAGGGTGAAGGATACAAAATGACATTTTACACACTCAAATGGCCAGTAAGGGCTTAACATCGTCATTTAGATAAATGTAAAGGAAAACTGCACGTTACCATTTTACTACTAAGATGATTATAACAAAAAAGACAACGGCGAGTGTGCTTAGGGACATAGATGCTCAACCCCTTCTGTGGGGGCCCTTAGGAGCACCAAGTGGTGTCTGCTGTGGAATCAGTGTGGTGGTTCCTCAGAGCCACTAGTGATTCCACCCCGTGGTGTTCACATGGGAGAGAGAAAACAGCACGTTCATCCAAAATTAGCATATGGAAAATGATGCAAGTTACCACACAGGCTGGACTGCAGCAAGCCCCAGTGCACCCCGGCGGATGGGGTGAATGAAATGTGGGACATCTATAAAGTGGAACATTGTTAAACCATAGAAAGGAAAGAAGTCTTGGCACACGGGATGACGTTACCGTTCGTGGCAAGGTGTCCCCCCAAAGCCTCATGCAGCGATGGGGCGGACTTCTAGAGTCCAGTGCTGGGGCTGCGGGTGTGAGCGCCGCTGGGATTCTAGGCGTGAGTGCTGCCCACCTTGGGCGGTGGCCTGCAGCATAAGGGAGGGGCGGAGGAGGCCTGCTCTCTGCTGCTCTGCCCCTTTTGCTCTGGCTGCCCTTTCTACTTCCTGCCACCATGAACAGCTGCCCTCTGCCATGCACCACCTGGCCCTGGAGCCAGCCAAGTATGGGCTGGAACCTCCACAAACTGTGAGCTAAACAAATCTTCCCTTCCTTAATTTTGGGTGTAGAGTACTTTGTCCCAGCAATGAGTGAAAAGTAACCAAGACAGTCAACATGGATGACTCGAAATAAGCCACGTGTTGGAACTACATGACGTGCCCACATCTGGCGCACTCTAGACAGAAAGTCAATCACGGTTTCCGGGGCCCGCGGGGCCCAGTGCTGCAAGGTTTCTCACTGGGATGCTAAAATTGTTCTCTACTTAAATAGTGGTATTAGGTGCACAACTATGAATATAGTGAAAATCACTAAAATATACATGTTTAACAAGTGAACTTTATTATCTGTGAGTTAAATCTCAATAAAGTTGCTTTTTAAAAAGTAGAACTCACTCATCAAGCCCTACCTCTGTGCAGCAAGGAGCCCAGAGCCAGCGCCTGGGAAGAGCTACCATCCCAGAGACGTCTTTTCTTCTGTACTCTGGTCTGGACACGGTTACCCATTTGCTGACACCGAGCAAAGCAGGGACCCTGGCTCAGCACGGCCTTCGACGCTGGCTGTGTTCAGCCCGCTGCCTGTGAAGCTGCTGCTGTGAGTAAACACATCTGGGCACCCGATGCGTGCTGTAGACCCCGCTGCATCCCCGACAGCCGCAGATGGCTCAAACCGGCTCAAGAAGGAACCCTCAGGTCCAGACTCCCACACAGAGACAGCGGAGGGGTCAGGAAGGCGCGCGAGGCTGACTCTGACGGGCTGGGGACCCGGCCACAGTTCCCCACCAAAGGCACAGATTCATTTGTGAAGGGATTTGGACAGATGGCCCTGCCCAGATGCTCCAGCAGTGCCTGCACACCAGCCGAGGACAAGGAGAATGTGTGTGTGCTGCAGGGTCACTGTGCCAGGCGGGGCTGCCAGGGACAGGCTGCACCCAGCCTCTGCCACTCTTCCTCCTGTTCCTTATGCCTCCCTTCCTTTCCTCCTCCTTGTGCCTGAGCCACCATAAGGCATGACTGGTCCCTGCCCGGGGCAAGGCTACTCTTCCTTCAGGGCCCATGGGCCCCTGCAGTCTCCTATTCAAGACAGAGTGGAGATACCACGTTCAAGCCCAGAGCAGCTGAGCCAGGCCAGGCTTCTGGCCGTGAGGCTAAGCTCCCAGGAATGGTAAGAATCAGCTTTGCTTTCCACCATCCCTGACTCTGTGCCTTGGAAGCTGTGGGCAACAGAAGGGCTCCCCCTTCCAGCCCAGCCCACCCCCTTGCATGGATGACGGACACATTGGGGACAGAGCAATGGCCCTTGTGATGTTCTGCAGGACAAGTCAAACCAATCAGCCTGCTGGTATGCAACCTTCCTCCGGGCTCAGTGGAAAATCACAATTGATTAGTGATGTCTGCCATGGGCAAGAAAAAACCACTTGGGGTGCATTCATCTTGTTTCTGTTGAGCTCTAGGGGACAATCAAGCCTCCCCATAAAGACAGGAGGAATCTTTATACAGTTGACGATGGTCAAGAGTGGGGAAGGAGAAAGAAGGTGGAAAGCAGAAGTAGTTCTTTTCCATGGGAAGGGCTCTTCCCCCTTCCTCCCTAGCAAATGGGATCAACTGCTTAGTGGGGCGCTTCGCGTCTCAGGATTAAAGGGGAGAAGGAGGAGAAGGAGGAGGAGGAGCAGGAGGAGGAAGAGAGGGCAAGGCTGGCTCTGGGAAAGCAAGCCAAAGGAAACTTCCAGGCTGGGACTTGCCACCCAGTCAGAAGGAAACTAAGGAGGAAGGGCTAGACATCGGACTGGAGACAGCTTGGGCCGCACACTCACCCCTCGCATAGATAGACCTGGACTCTAAGGGGGAACAGCCAGGGCTGGGTGAGAATCTGGGGCATTGCGGCCCTTTCATCTCCTCTGTCAGAGTGATGTCAGTGAGGAAGTCTAGTTGCCAAGGAGATAGAGAAGTGGGCATCTCGTCTGGGTTTTGCTGGCAGGGAGATAATATTGTTAACATATTTTCTTATTTATGCACATCATCACTTCCCACCCACCCCCCAAAAAAATCACACATGCTGTGCACACACACACACAGGAAGAAGCCTTGTTAGGTAACATTTCAGCCAGCAGGGCAAATACCTTCAGAGCCACAGTGAGCCACACGTTGTTCTTGAACTTGCAAAGCAGTATCTTGTTGGTTGGTTGGTTGGTTGGTTGGTTGGTTGGTTGGTTGGTTGGTTGCTATTTGTAAAACAAAAACAATCACAAGAAGGCTGCACCACAATGACCCTGATGTTATCTGTGAGCTCTGGCCCTTTCCGCAGCCTCTTTACTTGTCTGTGTCTGCGTGGGGGAGGGGGGGCAACACAGTTGTTACCAGTGGGTGAAACACGTGCGTCCCTGTTATCACGCTAGCGGATTGTGGTCTCAAGTGCAGGCCCTGAGGAAGCTGACAGGACGCCCATGCGCCCACAGGCAGCAACGCGGGGCAGAAAGGCCTTGAGTGGGAGGTAAGGAAGGGAGGCGCCTTGGCCTGGCCTGCGAGGGACAATGCAGGGAGGGCTGGCAGGTGAGAAAAGCGCCCAGCTGGTCGAGAGTCCTAACAGGAAGTGCCGACAGATTGGGCCCTGGCACCCAAGCTCCTGGTTTGTCAAAAGCCACTGCACTGGCCCTCACCCCACCCCCAAGTGGTCTCTGACACATCCTGGAATTCCCTGGTGGTGTTAGCACTCTGTGCAGATCTCGTTAGGAAGACTCCGAGTTGTTCCTTCACCAGAGAAGCAAAAGCTTTCCATCCTTAAGGTGTACACACACACAAACACACACACACACACACACACACACACACACACATATCAGGAACTTGTCACTTCTGCACGGTGAGAAAGGCTGGGAAGTTAGCGTTTCCCCCTGGAGCGCTTGGGTTTGGACAGACTCCATTTGTTAAGGTTTGGCAGGATTTCGTTTTCCTTCCATAAGGTATTTCCTATCTTATGCAAGGAAAATTTCTTAGCTTCTGTATTTAGAAATTTAAGACCTCTACCCTCAAAACCATTGCAAAGGTTTTTACATGTCAAAGGCCGTAAGGGCCCAAAGATCAGCTGGCCACCCAGCGACCGGGAAGGGTTTGCCGAACAGGATTGTCCCCGGGCACCGCCATGAGCAAGGCATGTGCACCGAGGCCGAGGGTCTGGCCACACAGTGACAGGAAAACTCTCTTCATTCCACAGGAAGGGCCGAGCCCCTTCTCGAATCAAGACACTGCACTCTGCTGAGAGGGAGTGGCAGTGCTGCTGGACAAGGACCTGTTTGCAGGATTACACTCAAATGACTAGAGGAAGTGGGGAGCGCAGGGCAGGCTCAGAGAAAGTGCTCGGGACTGCGAGTGAGGGCAGGAGTGAGCTTCCAACGGAAGGAGCCAAAGGCAGATGCCAGGGAGCAGCTGCCCTCAGGAGGCGGCCCCGGGCATAGGCTGCTCTCTGTGATTGCCGTGACGTGTCAACCTGACTGCAGTAAGAACCTAGCAGATTGGCAAAGCCCTGGGTGTCCCTGTGGATGACTGACATGCAGGCCACAAACTGAGACAGGGAGGCAGACCACGGATGCGGGCGTTGCCGGCCGACAGGCCTACAACCTGGGTGGAGCAGAAGGGAAAGAAGCAGGGAGCTCCACCACTGCCCTCAGGCACTGGCCTCCAGATCCCCCCGCCTTCCAACACGGACTCTCTGGCTTGCTGGCAGAGACCACACCATGAGTCCCAGTAAGCTTCCAGGCCTTCCACGCCAACAGCAAGCTTCCTCACGGCCAGCTCCGCAGCGCCCAGGCTGCCATTTTGGATTCTTCTACCTCCGATTCCACCATTTACGCATTGGACCTCCCCCACCTTTGATCCTAGAAGCCTACCCAACAAGTTCCTGCATAATTCTACATGTATTTTATATTGATTCTATTCCTCTAGTGAACGCTAATACACACTCCAAAACGAGTCTGAGGTTAGGCGGTGAACAGCACGAGCTCTAGAGCCGAGGCACACAGTTCCAACACAGGCTCCAGCACTGATCACTTCTGACACCTGGGAGCAGATGAACTGGTGTTTCTGGGCCTAAACTTTTCTCATCTGTGAATTGGAACCAATATTCTCCACCTCTTGGGGGCAGTTGAAAGGGTTAAGTGAGATAATTAAGGTAAAAGTCTTGGCACAATGCCTGGCACGTAGAAGTACTCAAGAAACACTGACCTATAACTAGCTTCCAAAATGCAGATTTATAGAGACCATAAAGGCCGGCGAGCAGGAAGTCTTGATTGGCCAGGGGAAACGTCTGGTCAGAAGCTTCAGCCCAGAAGGCTTGATGTCCTGCCAGGGCGCGTGCTGAGCAGTCCGTTCCGAAAGACCGTCTCCCAGAATCCAAACCGAAGGAAGCAAAGACACCTTCTCCCAGGATGAGCAAGAGGGTTCCTTGGTCCAAATCTGATTGTCATAAAAGGCCTCGGTTCTAGGTTTTTGACATCACTTCCAACTGGGTTTCCACCTAGGGTCCCAGAAAGGCAACCCCGCTAGTGCGACCCTGTGTAAATCTCGGATTCTACCAACATCTGGGCATTTCTTCCTTTTGAATATTCCAGGTGCCTCGGAATGTAAGAACGGCTCGGCTCAGGCTCTGCTTGACCTCTGTCATGTCCAATGCAAATCCACGTGCCCTGAGGTCACAGGACAAGACACGCCAGTGGTAGGGAGGCCTCTCGGCCCGACAGAGCAACGTGGAGATCCAGAACGCCAACAGCGCTGCTCCGAAGCTCCAGGGTAGGAACAGGGCCAACGGGCTGCTGGTGGAGAAGATACAGCAGAGGCACAGATGCAAGAGAGCCGTGAACAGAGGGCAGCAGGTCGTGGAGACGGAGGGCGCACAGCGCAGGAAAGGAGGAGCAGGAGCCAGACCGTGGAGGAGATACAGCGAGAGTCACGATGACTCTCGCCAGGATGTGCCCACTTCCACACCTGACGAGAGTCATTGCCCAGCTACCCAGCATTCCTTGCTCTTGGTGGGCAGCGTTCTTCGCTTCCAGCATGTCAAGAGGTGCTACGATTCTTTCGTGTGTTCCTTTCTCTTCCTAAGAACGTGGCAGGAATGCGGTTGGCTCAGCTGCCACTGGAGGGCGTGCCCAAGAAGCAAACGCTCGGTGCCCATTCCCTGCAAAAGAGTTTCCTGGTTAAACTCTGTCGTTTATAAACTTATCAGATGCCTTCTTGTCTATGTGACATGTTAGGCTGTGATCAAGTGTTCTGGGATGAAGACATAAGCACAAGACATACATTCAGTCCAAGGATTTTTACCAGCAAAGGCAACCTAACAGGCACCACTTGGACTACACCAGAGAACATCCTGGGGGAGCTTGTGAAGACCACAGGAAGAATGGAGAAGCAGGAGTCTCCCCATAAGCTGGAACAGAAGGCTCGAAAGAAGCAAGAGACCCCCAGCTGTCACTCTCCCCATCTCCCAGGTGACCAGCCCCTGGCCAATCAGATGGTACTACGAGGGTCCTGGCAGAGGGAGATGCACGCATCACAGGAGCCAGGAAAGAGAGAGAGGAGGAGCTGGTGGGGGAGACAAGCTCTTCAGGTCACACCTCAGTGGCCAGCCTTTAACCAGGCCTCCCCTCCTCACAGAGCCCCCGGAACCCCGCCATCTTTGCAGCCCCACCTATGAAGACATGGGCCTCAAGGGTCATTCTAGCCCCAAACCACAAGCAGGAAAGTCACACACAGCTCACAGCAGAAAAGGAAGAACATGGGTTCTGGTCTTTGAGGATCATGAAGCCGCAATATCAGCCCTAGAGACTTCCTTTCTCAGGATCTTGTTTCACAAGGAAAAACCACTTTATGTTTTAACCACTGTCTTTTCTTCCATGTGCAACTCTCTCTAAACCTAATTTTTAAAAAGATTGCTCATGCACACCACAGGAGAACAGACCGACCCAAGGCCTGTGTCTCCATTAACCGAGTATCACTGCCAAACTACCCTTCGATACATATTTCTCAGCAGCCAGCCCTGAAGGGGAGAAAAAAGAAATTATGACGGATGGGCCAGATGCTGCCTGTCTTCTTGGCAAAGTTCACCTTTCAAATGCTTCTCTTTCCAGAACAAAGTGAGTGGTTCTCAACCCTAAGTAAAATCTCGATTTGGATCTCCCGTTAAGTCCCTGATATGTAACAAACACCTGTCCTGGGGCCAGAGATACAGAGAGAAGACATGGGGAATCCTGACCTTGCATGGAGCCTCTCACAGTGTGGTGCTGGATGAAGCCATTCCCAGCTAATTCAGTACAAGGTGAGGGACAAGATGGCAATCAGGCTGAGAAGCTGAGAGGGCTCAGAGGGAGGCCCAGGCTCCACCCTGGCTGAGACCTCCTGGTGCACCAGCAGAACTGAACCTTGAAGGCACCAAGTCTCAGGTGAGATTCCCTAGAAGGATAGCCCACGGTATGGACACTTCAGCAAGTGGCTGACTGAGGAAGTGACCCTAGAGGGGGCCTCCTGGGGACTGAGGAAAGCTGGAAAGGGCAAGGGAAGGACAACAGTGTGGAAGCTCTGAAGTCTAACATCAGCGATCCCACCAGGAGCTCTGGGGTGGGAGCCGCCCCGCAGTAGGTGCCCCTCCTTGAAGCAAGGAGGCTGGAGCCCAGGGACCCTACAGCATTTGGGATCACCTGGGCAATGGCTGAAGGACACAACCCCCAGACATCTGTCCAATGCCTCCCAGCCAGGGGCGGAGCTCAGGAGAAGAGGATGACCCTGGGCCATTGGCAGCCAACATTCCAAGCAGCAGGCAGACTGCATCTGCTAAAGCTATAAGGCCCGGGGGGCAGCAGGGGCAGAGTGGCCAGAGGGCTACAGGCTGAAAATTTGCCAGTGTGCCCACTGGGAGGCGACCCCAGCTTCCCTCATTCCATCAGGGTAGGAGGCCGAGAGAAGGAGATGAAGCATGGGGAGTGGGTGGAGCCTGGACAACAGAGGATTCTCTGTGCCATGCATGAGGCCAAAGCCCCTCCTGGCTCATCACCAGAGCCACAGTGGGAGCGCTAACAGTGTCATTCGTGTTGTGGTCATCACGGGCTGGTGTCTGAGGGCCTTCATTTGTTTTCTATTCCATCCATGCAGCATCACTCTGAGGCAAATTGTCTGATGTGTCCCACTGTATAAATGGGGATATTGAGTAAAAATAGTCTGTCATTTGTCCTGGGGCACCAGCTGAGGCTGAGGGTGTGCTCCTCCAGCCCCAGCGCAGGTGGATGAAGACCAAACAATGTTGCATGCAGATTTGCATTTCAGTGTGGTGCTGGGATGCCCCATCCTCTTCTCACTAACAAGCACCCCTGGCTGCTTCTGCCCTTGGGGTTTCAGCTGAAAAAAGACAAAACCTTGAACCCAATCCCGGCCACTGGGGTGAAACACTGACAGCTTTTCCTTTCTCCCGCAGCCCCAGGCTCCCTGATGGAGTCCTCTCTCTCATGCTGGGAGAGCGGAGCAGCCAGAACCCCATGATTCCCACGCAGCACCATCCCCGGCTGCACAGATCTGGCCCCAGCTTGCCACAGTCTTGCTGTCCTAGGCTGACCCCAGGCCTCCACTACCCAAGGCAAAGCACAGCCAGGGGCCACTCCAGGAGCACAATCAGTGAGACGGCGTACAGTGGCACAGGCTCTGGCTGCCCGGTGGCAGCAGTTGGGCAGATGGTACAGCCTGTGACCCAGGCTGTAGGGCTGCATTTTCACCCCTTGTTTTCACGGAGGGCAGATGGGGAGGGACAGAGGTGAGACTCGCTGTTTCTCTTGCATTCTATTTTCCATGCTCATGGCCTATTTATTAGTTTGAAATAAATAATGTGTTAATCAGAAGATAAGCCTGCAGTTGGGCCAGCGAGGGAAGTGTGTTGTGGACCAAGAATTCACATAAATCTGGTTTGTGCTCAAGGTCAAAGGCGTTCATCCCTCCAAAAGACAAAAACCATGACCACAGGAGAGTCTCTGCAAGGGAATCACCCGAGCTCATGCCAGAAAGAGAGTTCAGACTCGGGGGAGAGTTACCTGCCACACCCAGAGCGCCCTTCTGCTTCAGGGGGTGCTGGTTACTCAGCTGTGGTCACTGTGAAGCATGAGGAGCTACCAGATGCTAACTGGCCTGCTTTATTCATTTTTTTTTAAGGAATGGAAAAGAACACTGAACTTTATTTTAGTTGCTGTATTTGTACTTACAATCCTGATGCATAGTCAGAAGAAATGTTTCAGAGGAAGCCTACAAGAACACCCACAACCATGGCCTTTGGGGAATTCCTCCAGGAAATGGGCAGGTAGTCTGGCCAGGTTGAGTCACTTTGGAGCTAAAGGCAAAAGGAAAACTCAGACACATCAATCCCGTCTTTGTTTAAATTTTTGATGTGATGCTTACTATGGATTTTTTTGGCATTAATTTTTTTCATTACATTAAATATTATTTATCTTGATTACTGAGCCTGTTAGCAATCCCAATCCTGTTCCTGCTTGTGTCTAGAAGTAGCTCCTCCAAGTTGACTTGGCCTCACGATAAGCCCAAGTCCCATCTGTCCGTGGAAATGTCCATCTACGCAGAACCCAGGGGGGCTCTGTTCATCAGACTTCCAGACTTCTCAATAGCGATGCTGGCCAGGCACAGACTTGGGCTGTAGAAGTCTCCCCGATACCCCGGGGGATTGTGCGGGCCGTAGCAGCTCAACTTCGCTGATAAAACATAAATACTGAACTTTCAGAATTTTTCGAAAGAATTTGATCAGAGACACTGAATGTTACAACTCACGTTTCATGTACTCCACCCAAAGCCTTGTGAGCTTATGTGTAGGGCTTAGGGAAGCGGCTGGATCAAAGTGATGCTGGATAAGAGGTGCGGCTATGGATTAAGGGTGTGTGGGTGGCACTAAGAAATAAACTTGTAGCCTGAATGGATTAAAAGGGACAGGGAGGATGCTGCTTGCTGCTTCCTGCCTGCCCTGCCATGGACTGCTTCCACTTAGCCATCTCCTCCTGCCTTGGAGCTGGTCAACTACGGACTGAAACTCCTACAAACTGGGCTGAGCTAAGCCTGTACCTTGTGGGTGCCTGGTATTTTGTCCCACCCGTGAGAACAGTAGCTAAAACAGTATGTAAATCATAATCTGTCTGCAACGGGCAACGTGCAGCACGACTTCTCATATGCCTCCCAATCCGGGCTCCGCTTCTTCCTGTAGCTCTGTGAGTTGAAGAGAATTACTGTGCTTCTCTAAGCCTCTGTTTTCTCATCTGCACAATGAAGACAAGAAGAGCTGACGTGCTTAGAGGACCCGATGGGGTTGTCTGCAGAAAGCACTCACCCCTGTGCTTGGCACAGACTAGGCTCTTCGTAAATGTTACTGCGATATTGGTGGCCACAAGGTCGCCTTGCAATGGCCAGACAGGAGTGGAAGCCCCAGCAGGCTGTCAAGATCCACCTCTGGTTATAAGCTGCCATCAAATTACTCTAATTGCAGTTTCAAATATGTCCTTCTCAGAAATCACACCTGGATCCTGGGAATAGGCAAAATACATTACTGTCTTTTCTCCGTATTATTGGACTTGACTTTCTAGTTCTGAGTCATTTTACAGCTCTTTGGGAGCAGAGGATGACTGATGGGATTCTACCTACTAAAAATAAAAACAATTTAAATCCAGGGGACCAGATACCCTACTGATGGTGATATAAGGCCCTGTTGAGCTGAAACCAGGAATCTATCAAGTCGTACAGAGGGAGGGAGGGAAGGAGGGAAGGAGGGAGGGAGAGAGAGAGACAGAGAGACAGAGAGACAGAGAAAGAGACAGAGAGAGACAAACAGAGACAGATACAGAGACAGAGAGACAGAGACAGAGATTCGCACATGATCTAGGGACAGGTTTAACATATTATTGGTTCTCTGATTCATGAATGAATTGAATGAAATCTTTGAGGTGTGTTCCTTTGGAATTTACATGAGTCTTTGTCTTGTTTTGTCTTATAATCTACTTTGTCTAACATTTAAACAATTATACTTTCACATCTAGCACAGAAACAATGATTACCTGGGGGCCCAAACAAGACTTGAAGGATGGCCTTTGCAAAAACAACCCAGCACCACATTGCAAACTTGAGTTGACTGTTGAACATTTCTGCCCTTGGGCCCCGCTTTGGGTAGATAGCATTTCAGGTTCCGGACTCCACTCCTGAGCTGAGCATGAGAGACCACCGAGAGCTTCTGCCTTGGTATAGTCGATGTCTAACGTGTCTCCCAAAGCCTTATGTAGCTACTGGTGGGTTTTTTTCAGAAGTGGCTGAATCTAAAGTGTGTGATGCTGCAGTTGATTCATGGTGTGCTGCTAGGATCAAGGCACTAGGTTTAAGGGCATAGCTGCTCTGCACCCTGAATGGCCTGGATAAGCTATAAGGGGTAGAAAGAGCTGTGGCCTGCCCTTATTTCTTCGCTACCTTCTGCCCGCCATGAGGTATCTTTCCTCTGACACGCCACCCTGCCTTAAAGTCAGCTGATTATGGCCAGCAACCTCTAATCTAAACAAATCTTTCCTCCACTAATTTTGGACATCAGAATTCCTAATTACTTTTCTCTCTGCTGAGACACCCCCTGACCCCTGTGAGAAGGCCGAGGTCAAACTGGAAGCAGGACCAACTCCTTGGGGTTAACCAAATGCTTGGCAGAGTTCAGAAAACACGTGCTAGGCAAATTTCCTCACATTGTTCTGCCTGGCTAGGTGTTCCCAGAGGCAGTGATTTGAGATAAATGATGGGAAAGGGTGGAGAGCCCAGGTCTCAAACACACACACACACACACACACACACACACACCAATCATTCCTGCTTCTCCTTGCCTGACTCCCGGAAATGCAACCTCATCTCGCCTTTGCATTCTGATCCTTTCCAGCAAAGATAGCATCCAACATGTAACCTTCTGCCCTTGGAAACGCCCCCCTTCTGGGGTCAGGAGGAAGCCTGGCGCTGCCCTGTTGCGGGCGCTGGCAGGTGCTGAATGCACCCTAGTGGTGCCCAGCAGTGAGCATGCGGGAAGGCCGTGTCCTCATAGCCTCTGTCCCCAGGCCGGTAGGATTGAAGCAGGGGAGAGGTGTCACCTAATGTACAGCTCATAAAGATTATCCCAGTGTAGAGAATGGAGGGACAAGAATAGCAACAAGATCAACAAGAAACAAGGGTATTTGACCAGGGCACCCAGAAAGTTGAGGACGGCCTGGATGAGGCAGGCAGCAGGCTGGGCGGAGAAGAGGGAGGCCCCTGGTGTACCTGGGAGGCTGAGGCACCACTACACATCAGTGAGGTATGTGGGGCAAGAGATACCTAAGGTGTCCACGGAAGTCAGTGAGTGGGTGGTGGTGGCGTTTACTAGGAATAGAGAAGTCAAGGGAAAGGGAATTTGGAGGGAAGAGAATCAAAGGAGACAGAGTAAGGAATGTACTGGCTCCTGTCACATATGGGCACGGTGGGGACAGCACAGGCAAATCTACTCGGAGAGACCATAGACTCATCAACTCAGTCTTATTTAGTAATCCCCCTTCAGCTACTAAAATCTTCACAGTTTGGAAGATTGTTTGCTGTCACACGTTGCAGCTGACTATGGCGACTGAGAATCCTTTTGGGGCTGTTCTGCAACTACGCACGGAGCACGCATGTCCCAAGGCTTCCTCTGGGGTCCTAGAGATTGGCTCCTTCATCGGGCGCAACTCGTGTGCCTTTCTCCTGTTGTAGTCACCTCTCCAGAGAGCGTAGCAGGGTTCTTTGCTTTACTTGATCTCTTTTGACTGCTTCTCTGTCTGGCTTTTCTTCTTTCCTTGGTACCTACAACTGACCCATTTATAAATTAAAATAATTTTAATTCAAAACCAGACTCTTAACTTTGCTCTGTCAATGAATTAAGGAGAAAAAGGAAGCAACTATATTTTATATGGAGCAACTGATCAAAAAGCTGCACTCCGGAGAGCTAAACGCTGAACAACTGAAGGAATTTTGTCCACTTTAATGAGATTTGGGGGGTGTCTTTTGTTTGCCTTTGGGCTTCCTGTAGTTTTGGATTTTGGACTTTGTTGAGTTTTGTCTTCACAGAACATCTGCTTTCTGCAGATGAACGCATCGTTTCTTGGGGAAGGGTGTCGTCTATAAAGTCCGGCAAGACCTTCGGGTGGGGAGGCAGCCACCTGAGAGGGCCTAGAGCGGTGTGGCCGACAAGGAAGCATGGGGCTTCGTGTGGGCCCGTCGAGGGTCCTCCTGTGAGCCCAGGGGCATCCCACCAGAGGTGGCATCGAAATCCAGTCTGAGAGGCAAAACCTGCTATTGCATTTGTAACTAAAATCAAACCGTGTGTGAAAATCAGCATTTCTGTTGTTTGATGTTCGGCTATTAATTACTGAATAAGAATGAAAAACATTAGTATAAGACTGTTTGCAAAAGCCTAAAGATTCAGTGATTGGTCCACCCTACCACCAATTTGGGGGCAGCATTAGGTAGAAAAACACATGTGCCTCGGTCCTGAGCTGTCCTTCAGCCCGTGGCGCTCCACACATGGCCCACAGGCCAGCAGCACGGCCCAGGGGGCAGAAAACCGCAGGTGCGCTATCTCAGTCAGTGCGCCCTGCTGCGACACAACACCGAGCCTGGGCAACGCATCAGCTGTGGAAACCTATTTCTCGTAGTTTTGGGAAGCCCAGGATTGACGTGCTGCCGGGTTCAGCCACTCTCTGCTCCTCTCACCTCGAGCCTCCAGTGGACGAGGAGACAGAGCAGCAGAGGGCTCCTGGCCCCCTCGAGCTCTTTCATCCGAGCTCATCCTGCTGGTGGGATGCGGGGTCCACTTACCTCCTCAGGCTCCACTTCTTCACACTCCAGCCTGAATTTTGGAGGGGGCATGATTGTTAACCCGTAGCAGATTCCGTGTCCTACACTGGTTGCGAAGAACTGTGACGTCCCCGTGGCTCACAGTGACCTCTGGTTCTTACTCTGGTGAAGCTGGCTGCTGCACTGTGAGCTGCCCCTGGCAGCTGCTCTCCCCACAAGAGCCCCAGCAACAGCTCTGAGCCCAGGAGCGCCAAGGAACTGGATCCTCGCTCTGGTCTGCGACTCAGTACACAAGGGACCGAGCCCCAGCACAGCCTCAGAAGGACCCAAGCCAATGTGGATGTCTCCTTGCCAGACCTGGGGGGGCCATGCCCCAGCTAAGCCATGCAAGCAGGCTTGGTTCATGGGAACTCTGAGCAAAGAAGTAGTTGTTGTTTCAAGCCATGCATTATTAAGAGATAACCAATAAAATCTACAAATTGAATACAGTTACTGCAAGATTAAGTAACTCAGGGCCGGGGAGATGGCTCAGTGGAATAAGCATTTCCCTGGCAAGCAGAAGGGCCTGAGTTCAATCCCCAATTCCGCAAAAAGAAAAAAACAAAAAAGGTTAAGTAACTCACATAAAGAACTTGCAGCTGCACTGAAGATAGAGAAGCACACGCTACATTCTACTATTAGATGGCGTTAGAAAGTATGATGCCTTTGGGCCAGCGAGATAGCTCAGCAGTCTAAAGTGCCTGCTTAGGCAGGCACAGGGGACCACAGTTCGATCCCTGGCACCACATGCCATGCCAGCTATGCCCTCAGGGCAGGCCTGAGCCTGCCCAGAAAGAAAGAAAGAAAGAAAGAAAGAAAGAAAGAAAGAAAGAAAGAAAGAAAGAAAGAAGTCTTTGATGTCTACTGAAGAATTAACTTCTTTCCCTAACACTGCTTCCTCTGTTTCCCGAAAGCCTTGGTCTGTCTTTGTCCCTGAACGGTCACTCCCCATTGGTGTCATTAAGCTGCCCCTGAGTGTTATTCCTCATCCTGAACAACAACACATAAGCTATTTCTAACCTACTACAGAGGAGAAAGCTGGTGAGTGATCTTGCTGTGGTTGCCGTGGTTGTGAAGAAACTAAAGGCAAGTGCTCTGATACAGCGTTCGAGACTCCCTCCTGAGCACCATGAAAGATCTTTGTTTTTAATACCAGATTCTTTAACATCCTTTTGGGAGTTCAAAGGCCCTGTTCTTCTCAATTTTTCAGCTTCATTCTTCTCAGCTGAGATCACCAGATACAGGAGTCATCTCTGAATTTCTACTCTACATCAGCCGTGTAACCCACTGCCTCTCACATTTTGGATCCTTTTTTTTTTTTTTTTTTTTT
>NW_004524580.1:32986063-32992750 GCF_000260255.1 Octodon degus | reverse complement strand
TTTTTTTTTTTTTTTTTTAACCAGGGATTGAACTCAGGACTTTTCACTTGCCAGGCAGGCCCTTATGCCACTGAGCTGTATCCCCAGCCCTTGGATACTTTAAACCCATTTCCCCTTGGCCCCATCCAGAGTTTGATTATTGCCAAAATAGACCCTTTGTTTCTAAGGCCTCCTTTGATCAAGTTTAATATCACTTGCTATCACGAGCCCAACGTTTGCAGAGAGTGAGGAAGCCGGCCTCAAGGAGGGAAGTGATACAGGGAGAAAAACTGGTCTCGGGTGGGTGAGCTCCAAACCATACAGAGAACCTCCAAATGACATAAAGAAAAACAATCTCTGGACCTGACCTGCATGAGTTCGTGTTCTCTAAATCCGAAGAATGAATTTTAGGAACAAACGGAGGTTATGAGCAGAATATATTTATTGAGAGAAAGAAAGCTCCTGTCCAAGAGAGGGACAGGAGGAGGGCCTGAATGGGTAGTTCCCCGGTAAGCTGTCTCTTCCAGGGACTTTTATAGTGTAAAACCATGTGAGGCTAAGGTAGAGAGAATGGGAACTCAATTAGGTGGGCAGGAGGTGGGACAAAACTATGGTCAAC
Organism: Octodon degus; assembly: GCF_000260255.1. NCBI lineage: Eukaryota > Metazoa > Chordata > Mammalia > Rodentia > Octodontidae > Octodon > Octodon degus. The sequence continues at coordinate 32,992,152 of NW_004524580.1, read as the reverse complement.
CAATGAGATTGCATATGGGACAGGGTCTCTTTCTGTTGGGAGTTGGGCTGGTGACTCACTTGGGTCTTTTTAGGTGATTGATACCTATTAGAATATCAATCCCAGGTGCTACTCATTTAGCATTTGTTTGGCCTTTAGGTCTGGCTCACAGCAGGAGCATCCTCCCCTCCTACAGTTGTAAGGCATCTCATCTTGTGTGCTGTCTCCTTTGAGGGCCTGGCCCTGTCTGACTGCCTGTAATATTTCTATCTAACTTGGCTGCCTGCAATAGAAGGACCTCACCAAGAGCCTGAGGACGCGCTGGACATCGATGTGTGCGTGAGAAGGGAGGATTCTGGGAGATAGTTTAAAGCAAGGGAGGGAACAAGGCACATCTGAGGGGCGGAACAGCACTGCTGTGGCCCTGCTGGTGCACAGCGCACGAGAAAAATGGTGGCAGAGGTTAAAGCCAGCTGGCCTCACACCCAGGTAGGAGTTTTCATTTTATCCCACGGGAGCAGGCTCGTTGCTAACGTGTTCCAAGCCAGTGGCGGGGCCGGGGGGTGGCCTCTTAGCCCAATCTCACTGTCCTGAGGAGACAGTGCATAAACCTGTGAGAGTGACGGGGGTACAGCAGGGACGCCAGGATGCTGGAGAAGCCGGTTGCACTGCGGAAAGCCACAGTAAGGAGTAAAGCAGCCCCAAAAGGAATCTCTGAGGGTGCAACTTGCAGTAACATAGGGGCGGGCCCACCCAAGCCACGTGGAGCGCACATCTTATCCCCGTAGGCTGGACACGAAGCTACGGATTTAGCGTTTGCACTCTGAGTTTTAGTCCTGCATTGGTCCTCTTGTTTTCTAGCCGGTGTCTTCCTTTTGGAAAGGGAATGTTCACCCTGTGCCGCTGTCTGTCAGCAGGGTTTAACTTTCTTCCCTGCTCTTACCAAGGGATGCAGCTAAGAGTTCGCTGTAAGTCTCAGAGAAAACTCTGGACTTGGACATTTCTGCGATGCTGGAACCACTTTGGAAACTTAGAGAAGGACTAAGTGCATTTTATATAAGGAGATGTGCATGGGTCTTTTGGGGGTTGGCATAATATGTCATGGTCTAGATCAAGGATAACCCACCCAAGTCTCACACAATGCATGCTACAGCCCAACGCGTCGCCTTCGGAAGCTCAGTGAGCAGAAGAGGTCCTCACTGGGGGCGTGACCCGGGAGCACACGCCTCCCTTCCTGCTTCTCCTGCTCTCCACTTCCTGTCCACTCTGGCATGAGCAGGCTTTCTCCGCTCTGCCCCTCTGCCACCCAGTCTGCCTGGGAACCAGCCAACTACAGACTAAAATTGTGAGCCAATTTATAAACCTTTCTTCCTTTAACTCAGGGCTCCCAGCAATGAGAAAGCGACTGAGATGCCCAGGAAGTGGCATGAAGACGCTGTTCTCATGTGGCCAAAGCGGGGAATGTCACCAAGGTAGGAACATACAGAAAGACAACACTGGTTGCAAAGTACACTGCTGCATGGGTCCTTTGGGGTCACTAAGGAGCAGTGATTGCTGCCACAGATACATCTATGGTATTGTTAACTGTGGCTGAGTGCAGGAAGGTTGAGATAGCGTGGAACCTCAAGCCGGCATTTCTTCAGGGCAGCTGGCTGCGATCCATAGGACAAAGCTGTCTATCAGCCCTCGAATTGGCCCTTAACGAGGGCGCTGAGCTCCAAACATGGGCTGGCTTGCCTCGCAGTGTGCAGTCGAAGCCGCGTCTCCGCCCAAGCCAAACCGTGCGCAGGAGGGCGCTCACTGGATAAACCCAGCCTTGGGTCCTTTGCGCCTACACCCACCCCTGCTCTCCTTTCACTCACTCTGCAAACCAAAGGAGCTTAATAAAAAGAGAAGGGAGCATCTCTTCAGGGCTGCTAGAGCAGAAGAAGGGGACTAGAAGTATGCAGAAGGCAGGTCGGAGCGCTCTGGTCCCATCTCCCGGCACTCAGGGCTGCTATCCTGCACCTCGGCCGCACAATGGGACACCGGATGTCCGGCCTGCAGACAGGCTTCCCAGGGCCTGCAGGCCAGCAGAGCCCGGTCTGGCTGCGTCTTCCTTACCTGCGCTACTCTTCCCAGTTACCAGTCAAGGAGACCAAGCCGACCTCAAGCCAGGAGAGCTCCCAAGTTAGCCTTGAAGGGATACGAGTACCCACGGCCCACTCTCTGGCTTCAGTGAGAGCCCAGGATGACTCACAGCCCCAGAAGCCGAGAAAGCATTTTGCGTTTTCTGTGTTTGTTTTTATTCCAAGGGAGATCTTCTGTTTCCACTGGGAGGTCTGAACTTGGAGCTTCGGTTCTCCAGAATTTGACTCAACCCTCCAGCCTTCGCTGCAGGCCCTCGCTGCACAAACGCCATGAGATGGATTTGCCCCTGGTGGCGCCACAGAAGCCCTGGCTCACTGTAGCTCCAGCCAGAAGCTTCTTCACCGTCCTGTGGTCCTTCCACGTCAGGGAAGACACCAGTCCTGATACCGTGAAGGCAGAGCCCCTCGCTCAGCTGGAGCTTTCTACCACAGCCAGTCAGGACTGTTGTGCGGACAATGCCGTGGGGAACTTCCTGACGAACCATTTTGCTCCCACGCGCTGGGTCAGAAGGAACGCTCTCCTCAGCCTTCTTCTAAGCCCACAGTGCAGTAACAGTAACGCTTCTGTTCACACACAATTTGTTTTTAAAATACTGCGTAGGCAGGATTCAGGGCTACCTTTTAGCTATCTGAGGGCTTGAAGTCCCAATTCTCCACATGAAAGTTAAGGCAAGTCATGAAGACTTGGGTGATAAGCTGTCGTGATTCTCCTCACCTGAAAGGAAAATAAGATCTTGAGAAAAATCTGCGCCAAGTATAATATAGATATTTCTCTGACTATGCTTTCTCTAAAGTTAACATTCTACTTGAAGTTCTGCTTAAAATTCAATTAGGAAAATCTAAAATGAATTCATCACGCTAGCCCCAGGTTTGCAGCATGAACGGCCAGCTAGCCTGTGCCACTTTAGGCAGGCGCAGAGACCTCCGGAGGGTTGTGTGCAAGTACTGCTCCTCCCCTCCTGGAACCCGCCCCTCTCTCCACCTGCACGTCCTGCGTTGCCCTACGCCTCTGGTCCCTGCCTGTTCCATTCTGCCGCCTCCCCCACCCTGCTCCCACCATTACACATGGAGCTCTGAGCCCTCTTTTCTTGTCCCTGCAGATGATCTCTTGAGGCATTGCATACTCCAGAGCTTGGGTGACATCTCTAAATTCATAGCATCTGCTTTGGATCTAATAGGGTCCTAAGAAGAGTGTTGAGTACTGCCCAGTGTCTCTCACAGTGCATTTACTTGGAAATAGGGTCTTTGGGAATGTTTTAAGGATCTCCGATGAAATGGACTGAGGCTGGGCCCTAAGTTCAGTAAGTTCCCTTAGACTAGGAAGTGGCACAGAGTGCCAGGCAGGGGAAGTTCCGCGTGGAGATGGAGGCAGTAGACCGGAGGTGGGCACCCCCTAAGGAGGGCCAAGGACTGAAGCCAGAAGAGAGGCATGAGGTAGATTTTTCTTGACTGGGGACTTTTGGCCTCCAAATCCATGAGAGAATAAATACCCACCACTTAAAGCCACCAGGTGTGTGCCAACTTGTCACTGCTGCTCTAAGACCCTGAGGGAACACCAACAGGCCCCACTCTGATCCTCTGTGAGTTTCAGGTAAACCCCTGCAGCTGCCAACTTCACATCTCAGAGGAACCTCAATTCGGTTCATCCCTGGTTTCAGCCAGCATCTGCTCCCCCAAGCCTGCGCCGCACCCGGGGCTGCCCAGTGTCCCCAGCTCCCCCCGGATGGTGCCGACATCCGTGCAGCTCCGTAAGCCAGGTCCCTGAGTGTCATCCAGCTGCTCCTTGTAATGGCCCTCAAGCCCAGGCATTGCAGTGTCTCCTGAATCCTCCCATGCATGGGAACCGACTGTGGCCGCCCTCGTCCAACAAGCCAGCTGCTCTCACCCAGGTGACTGGAGTGGCATCTTCCGGATCAGCCTCTGACTCGAGTACTGCCCCCTACTGGCTGTATTCAGCCCAGCAGCTAAGGAGGCTTCTGAAAACAGAACTTAAGTGACACTGTCCTCCTTCCAGCTCTCCCCAGCCCAGCCCTCACCTTGCTCTTCAGAGACACAGCCACAGCCCCCAGCTAGTCTCCCAGAGGCTTATTTTACACAGCTTCCTCCTTCATCCCCCCAACTCCTGCCATGCTGGAATCTTTTCAGAGATCCACTTGGCGTCCCCGCTGAGAGCAAGCCCTCTGGATTAAGCCCTGGGCACTCTGATCTGCGCTGGCCTCTCGTCACTGTGAGAACTGGAGCAGCTTAATCTGCCTGTCAGGTGGGTGCAGGGAGCTGGACAATGGTGGCACCAGTGAGCAGTGCTTCATAGAATGCTGGATATTCAAAGATGTGATTCATAGAAGTCATTTAACATAGCTCATGACTCCCTCTTGCCCATCGAAACACCTAGCTGGGTGTGGTGGTTATACAGGAAAAGTAAATATAACTCCTAACCTGCTAGATGTCAGATACACCAAGTCATGTTCCCTAAAAACCAAAGAATGAATTCTAAGGAACAACGGAGGAGAAGAGCAGGCAAACTTTACTGAGAGACAGACAGTTCCTGAATGACAGGAGGGGACTCGAAAGCGCATTGCCAGTGAGCCCACTTCTTGGCGTTTTTTATAGCGCAGCATTGCACAAGGTAGGTACAACGGGAGTGAAAGCTATGGCCAGCCAATAGGATTGCAAGTACAGCTGCCTAGGTGCCACTGGTCGACAGGGGAGCAGGTCATACGGCAAGTGTACGCGTAAAGCACAGAGAGATCCTTTAGGAAGGGGTGGATCAGGAGGTCTTGGTCCCCCAGCAGGGCGGCTGATGTCTGTCAGGACTCTATTGGACCAGGTGATTCCTCTTATCCCTACATAGGCTGGCCATTCCGTCTTTGCGGCCTGGTTTTCGACAGACGTGCCTCCAGCCACCGTTCTGCTGTGCTCTCATCCTCTGCACTGGCCACCTCAACAGCCTGTCCCTGTCTGACTGCCCAAAATATCCCAACCTAACTTAGCTGTCTATGATATTGGTATAGACCTATAATCCCAGCACTCTACAAGGCTAGAGAAGGAGGACGGTGAGTTTAAGCCCAGCCTGGGCAACTCAGTAATTTAGTGAAAACTGGTCTCAAGATAAAAAGAGCTGGAGATATAGCTCAATACAAAGAGCCTCCATTTAGTCTACAGTGCCACACAAAATTAAAGGTCCAGCTTCCTAGACAGTGATCGGCTCAGAGATGGGCATATGATTCATGCCATGGTGATGAGCCAATTAAATTTAATTCTGAGAAGTTTGTTAGGACAACCAGAGAAAGCTGGAGAGCGCTGGACTCTTTTCTGCTGATCCTGGGGAGGGTCAGTCGGTCAGACAGGGCCAGCACAAAGGAAGCAGAACAAGGAGATCTTGAGGATACCAGGTCTTGATGGCATTCTGGAACCCCTGTGTCTGGACACTGTCCCCAGCCTTTTGCTGTGTTGTCCGATGGTGTTTGTCTGTTTGCTTGAACTAGTTTGAGATGGCTCTTCAGACCCTAGTGTCCTCCAATCCCTGAGAGCATCTGACTTTGCTGACGCTCTGAACTTGAGAATTGCATCTAAGATACATTTTTCCTGAGCAATCAATGACACACGTGAAGACACTGAGACAGAAGATAACGGCTCCAAAGCCTCCAAGGGTGACATGAGGAGACAGCCCGGAGTGGCATCTGTGAACCTCTTAAGGCCCCGAATTCTAAAGCTGGCTGCACTGACATCCAAACACCTCTGGCAGGGAGCCCCAGGAAGCGGGAATTAGAATGCGGCCTCCTCCTCACTCTGATTGCCTCCCTGCTGCACCAAATTAGCTGCCATTACCATTACCGGGCCTCTATTTATTTTCAGTCACTTGTGGCTGTTAAATATTTATCCTGGCATTTTAGTCAGGAAGAAGTTAGCAGGACCTAATTGCCCAGCCTGCATTTTACAAACAGCCTGCACCATCAGATAGCTCTGCAAAGAAAACAATAG
>NW_004524580.1:32957539-32985718 GCF_000260255.1 Octodon degus | reverse complement strand
TCAAAGGAGAATTCAAAGAGCAGGTGGGGATGCAGGCCAGCAGAAGGTCTACAGGGCTGATGCATTTGGGAAAGACACCAATACCGCCAATACCACGCACTCCACGGCCACCGACCTTGAAACAGAATCATTCACATTACTTCGGCTTTTCAATTCACAGAGCTACAAAGACAATGCAAGGTCATTGTTTTTAAGAAATTAAAGACTAGCAAGCACCTGGCCCTGCGTGATGTCCAGGAACCACTTTCTCCCCTCGCATCTAAAGCCTTTTTCAAGTTTCCTCTTAGTTTATGGGGTTTGTGCTGAGCAGTGTACAGTTAGAGATGCCAACACACATTTCCACATTTTCTGAAAAGCCTTAGCTTCCTCCCTTTGCAAATGGATTTTGTAACTGTTATGGGTTGCTCAGAATAGGAACCAGATCCGCCAGGTTGGAATTTGGAAAGCCGTCTATTACTGAGCTCAGGGCCCCCATCAGCTCTCACGCAGGAGAGGACCGAAAGGCAGCTAGCCCGGGAAGCAGGGGGGTTTAAAACGTGGAACCACATTCCGTTTGGCAAACAAATTCAATGTCTGACACAAAATAATGCTTCCAGGGTCATTGTGACCACTACCCAAACTACATTTCCTGGGGCTCTGTGTTAGTTTCTGGTTATCTTGCCCCTGGGTACTTGCATGCAGCCTTGCATAGTTTGAGGTTACGAGAAGTTAAAGCCCATTTAATTTCCTTTTGAAGTCATCTCTGTAAGCTAACTTTGTTTGCAGGAATTGGTGAGGGTTACCGGAATTTTATCTTAGCAAACAGCAAAAAGCAGCCACTAGTTACTAAACAACCTAGAACAATGGGTGAATATACATTTACACAACAGAAAATACAAGATTGACATTTATAGTCTAAAATGTGAGTTGACCCATTCCAGTTACATTCATTTCCTGTGGCTTAAAGAGTAAGCTTCATGCCTGGGAAAGGTGCTTGGCCCACCACAGTGAACAGCCAGCTCCTAAAGGATTACGGAGCACGTGGGTCCTATAGCACCTGCCTCGTCCACCTCCTTCAGGCTGAGCCTGTGACCCCATGTGGGTCCTCTGATGTTGCAGCTAGGGGGCGCTGCGGCTTTCACTTCCTTGGAGCCAAGACTCTGTAGCCAGTGGACAGCGCAGCCCCGCTCGCTATCTTTTGCATCTGCAGCATCCCAGCCAAGCCACATGCATCAAACACGTGGTCCTACTTTGGTCCCATCGGAAGGTGATGGAGCCTTTAAGAGGCTGGACTACGGAAGGTTATATGATCTATAACCATGGGGACATGGCCTCGAAGTGAACTGTGAGACAGGGTCTCTTTCTCTTGCTTTGTGTCCTGGTCACTCAGTCACTCGCATTGTGACGTTCACGCCCACCCAGGCCCAACGCACCAGGGCCAAGCTGTGTAGAACTGTTCGGCTCTAAAACTGTGAGCCAAAATCCACCTGGTCTATTTGTAATCTGAACATCTCTGGTGTCTTTGACATTGATAGAAACCTTCCTAATGTACGATGCAAGTGATTTGTGTCCACAGACAGGCAAGTAAGTTCTGACTGTCTGCCTTTCCCCTCCAACGCGGCAGTTTTGCAGTCATTTGCAAATTCTTTTTTTTTTTTTTTTTTTAATACTAAGGATTGAACTGAGGCCTTCACACTAAGCTACAGCCCCATCCCTTTTTTAATTTTTTTTAGGCAGGGTCTCGCTAAGTCATTTAGTTGCTAGGCTGGACTTGAACTTGCAGTCCTTGTGTCTCAGCCTCCCAGAGGGCCAGGATCCCAGGTGTACACGCCACACCCAGCTCACGTCGTTGTTCGTGATACGCGGGATGTTCTGCACTTTGACTTCTGCTCTAAACCAGTTGTAACTTTTACCACAAGCTGGTTCCCCAAATGTCACGGACACTACCTCTTGGTAAGACAAACTGAGTCTGTCACTCAGTGCAGTAAAGGAGAACGCCGCCTGCAAAGCTGTGGCCACACCTCAGAGGAAGCCTGGAGACACCAGGTTTTACTGAGAGCTGAACGATCAACGGAAAGGAGCTTGATGAGCATCAGGTAGAGCGGAGGCTACAGCAGACCGGAAGTAGGGCAGGCAGCGAGGTGGGGACCTCAGGACATCCCCGGAAGCTCCGGAAACAGGCTCCTGCCTAGGAAGCCACCCCAGGAAGAATGCTAAGGAAGATCACAAGGGCTTCCCAGATGGTCCCACACAGGGTCAGGGTAAGGAGAGAGTGAGTGCGGTTGGCTCTTGGGACTCGGTCATAAGCACCCACAAACATGCTTCAGTAGGGTCTTCATTTGTTCCCATGCTGAGGGTGGGTGGGGAGATTCTGTTCTTCCCCCATGAGGTCACGTCATGGTCTGAGTTCAAAGACAGGTGTTCTTCCTGTGGTGGAACCAACCCAGATCTTTAGAGATGTTTGTAGTGCTGCAGTACCTGTCCCTCCCTAGGAAGCAGGTGGGACTTCCATGCCACCCTGGACTGAACCAAGTTCCCAACTTCTGTTGCTGTCAGACGAGTTGTAAAACCTTTTCTCCACCACCTTGCGTTCAGGAACTGAGACTTGGGCATTAACTGGCAAATGACAAACAACAGAAGAAAGTGCAGACTTTGTTGGTTGTAAACATTTTAATTATTACTACACAGAAGGATCATAGAAAAGAAATGAAGACCACCAGAAGTATAAGTGTGGATGCTTATAAGCTAGTCTTTAAAAAACTAAGTTCTATGTGCACATACACGTGTGTGTGAAGTGACAGGATAAAGGAAAGTGAGAGTTTGGGTTCCAAGGAGCAAACATTGTGGGGAGGCGAGGGTGACGGACATGGACTGCTCGGTGGGTGGGGTTTGTTAGGAGACAAAAGAACCTGGGAGATAGCTCAGTAGAATAAGTGCTTGCCTGGCAAGCACAATCCCCGGTACCACCAAAAAAAAAAAAAAAAAAAAAAAGAAAAAAAACATAAAAGAATCACTCCCTCCTGGCATAGGAGAAGGACCCCCCTTAACTGGTGGAAATCCACATCACTTTGACAGAAGGAAATTTATGCTCTGCTTTTAGGGAAAGAAGAAGGAAGGCAGAGTCCTTCTGTGTCCACTATTTCTCTACTGCACCAAAATAACCCAGCGCTAAGGTGCAAATTTTAGGAATGGCACGGTGTGATCGTCTTTGGTGGCCTTGGTGACATTGTCTAAATTGCCTACTCTTCTCTCGGCGGTTGCACACAGGAGCCCCCCAACTTTCCAGATCTCTTACAAGGCAGAACATGGAGAGGTTGGAGGGAACTTAGAAGCTCTAAATCCAGAATTCCTAAAAGCAGAGGTATCTAATGCTTAGAAGACAACATAATGAACAAATAAATATTTATAAAAATTATAGGCAAAGGTGACATAGAAAACCAAGGGGAAATGCTGTCGCAGCTAAGCAAACTTCGCTATTTCAGTCGATTCCGTGGCTTATCATAGCTCAGCGCTCCCACAGATTCCACGGCTAAGTGTGTGCATACATTACAATCTTCTTTTGTCGTTAGCAAGGAGAATGCCTCATTCTCGGCCACGATTACGCAGGGTCCCGCTGCATGCTGGTACCTTCAGTTGTAGCTTTTATTTCCCAGAGGAAATGCACCGGGGTGCCTACAGAGGAGCGCGGGTGATTGCCAAATGCTGCACGTCAGCATGTCACAGACCAGCGGCGCTCGTGTGTACACATGGCACAGCGTCCTACAGGCCAACAGGTCCCGCATAAAACTTCTCAAAGTGACAAGAGTTAGCACACCCATTCGCAGTTGCTGGGGCTCAGGAAATGCACCCCAGAAGCGTGGCTTTCCTCTGACATGCTGTATACTCTGAATCAAAGAATGCAGAGCCAGGATGTCTCTGACACCTCAATCCCTTTGTCTGCTGTTCCTCCTTCTCCCAGAAGCGCAGGGAAGTGCTTCCTCTACTGTCGCCCTGGTGGCAGAAGGCCAGGTCCTCCAGGAGCTAAAACGCTCAGGAAGAGACTTGAGTTAGCGCCACCCAGGCTCCCGACAACCTTCATCCCGGCTGTTTTCTGTTCTTCAGACCTCATCATCCACCCTAAGTCATTTCCCCTCCATAAACTGCCCCGACCCCCTCTGCACAGTGGAACTTCTACATCTCCTTTGGTTTGGGAGTATTCATTTCCCATGATGCCCTGGTTGCATGTAATAAATCTGTATCTCTGTCCTGTTACTCTATCTATTGTCCATTTATTTCAGCAGACTCACTTTTTTTTTTCCAGAAAAGGATTTTTTTTTCATGCAAGTAACTGCAAATAGGAAACCAGAGGGGGAGCCCGAGGCTGGGATGCACAATGGCCACCCTTCCCAACAGAGTAGGGGGAGCTAGTGGCTCCTACACCCTCCCATAGTCAGCATGGCCCCTCCTCATTGTGCGGCAGCATCCAGGGGCAGCACCCCACCTTCCCTGGGATAGGGTGCTGTGCATCCAGCCTGGGCACTCCACCCCAACTTGGGGAGGGAGCAGGGCAGAACAGGAGGCAGTGAGGATGAACATCTGGCGCTGAGGGCAGCAGCAACGACAAATGTCTAAGAGTGAAACATTGAACAAAAAACCAACACAACTGTCCAGAGGTAGTTTGTGAACAGAGAGAAGATGGAACCGGAACCTTGGGGGAGGGGAGCCGAGGGGTGGGGCGCATGGGGCAGGCTTGGTGTTGGCGCCCTCCCAGGGTCAGCAGCGGCAGTGACAGCAGGAAGGTGGGCGCAAGCCTAGCCTTAGGCAGCTGCCAGAAGGGACCTGGGCCTCACCCGAGCAGGGTGTGGCGTGGAGGGCAGGGCCTCTGGCACTTGCTCCTTCCTGTACCCCAGGAGGTGTCCAACCTGGGAACTGACTAGGAAGGCTGGGAAGGAACAAGAGAGCAAGCCCTACTGGACGAGAGTGGCTGGGGCACTGGGGCGAGCCTCCCCCACTGGCCACCTGGCTGCTCGGCAGACTCAATTTTGAACTTCCTTCAGAGGAGGAAGGAAGTTCCTTTTGCCCCCCATAAGTAGCAGATTAAAATAAGAAAAAATATATAAATTTGAATTTATGGTTAGTGATTAATGCTTCATTTTTATTTAGAAATTATCTAGTGATCCAATAAATAGCCATTCATTGATTCAAATTTAATGTGTTCTAGGAATCTTAAAAATTAATCTTATAGCTGACATACTTCAAAACATAATTACTATTGAAATGAGTACTTCAGAATAAACATAAATTTTTATTTTTATCATTGTAAACCTCAAATAGAAGTGACATTGTTTATTTGATCACTTAGCCTGTGCAAGCCTAAGACATACCAAGTGGAATGAAAACATCAGACTCGATGGCCTCCACAGACCAGAGAAGGCGTATCGTTTCATTAATCAAAAAGTAATGTTGATTTTGCTTACCAAATTTTGCCTCAATTACATAGACTTGCATTCTCAACCTATTAGAATTGTTGTCATGGGACTATCTTTTTGACGTTTCAAAAACATGACTTTACGTTCCTTAATCCCCAGCGCCCCTTTGAGTACTCAATCGGTAGACGCACTTACCTGAAAGGAGCTCATCAGAAGGCCTCCTGTGGACTGAGCAATGAGTAACTGCATATGGTACCTAGTTTTTCTCTTTGTTTAAAACAAAACCATTCTTCCTTGGGACTTTGCTGTTTACAACTTCTATGAAATAGTTCTTTCTTTGGAGTTGATTGCTTGAGGTTGGAGCACCCAGATGTTTTGTGCGTAAGGCCACAACTGTATTCAGGCCCTTAGGATGTTCGTCCCAAGCTGCTTTCCACAACGTGTAGGGCATCCCAGCAGGATGTTATTTCCTGCCTTCGTCGATGCTGCCATATTAGACACCCAGTTTCTGCCTTGCAATATTTATCCATCCAAAGTGCCCGGAGCCAGGCGTGGTGGCGCACGCTGGTCATCCCAGCACTCTGGGAGACTGAGGCAAGAACAACACATGTTCAAGCCCAACCTGGGCAACATGGCCATTTAGGGAGATCCTGTCTCAAAATGAAAAATAAAAAATGGGCTGGGGATGTAGCTCAGCACAAAGGCCCTAGGTTTAATCCCCAGGATTGCAGGAAAAAAAGAAAAAATGAGAGGAGGGCTAGGACCGGCTGCTCCGAGATCTTCCCCGATGCCGCCTGTAGTGTGCCAGCCTCTCTCCGCACCCCCTGTGGGCGCATCCTTTCTTTCCTCTTACAGCTGGACCCACAGAGAGGACTCCAGGAGACAGCGAGCACACCTGAACCCCGCGGCTTTCCTTAGATAGGCAGGGCCCTCAAGTCATGCAGTGCCGCCCCATCCTGTCGCCTGCACTCCAGAGGTTCCCAGCACCTGAGCTCCCCCAACACAGGAACCTGCTAATGCAAGCACGAGTGCTCCATGATGGACACCTGGAAGTGCCCTCGTCTGCCCTGCAAGCTTCTCCCTCTACTGCAGGCTCTGGAAACCCTTTTGGCGATGACTGTCAGCTCGGAGTGAGATTGAGGCCTGCAATCAAGAGAGGGTGCTTGTCTGCTCCAAAGGGGCTTTAACCTTTGGAGGCAAGCTGGCTTCCAGGAACACGGGGGCCAGGAGGGTCCAGAGGAAGCCAGGGAGGTAGGGCCAGGAGGACCAGCTCCAGAAGGGACTGGGATGGAGGTGACTGTTGAAGTCAAAGTGAAATTTAGAAAACTCTGAAAGAGATAGTTAAAGACAGTTTTTCTTTTGCTGTGTCTGAATAATCTTTTTAAAAAGAGGTCTTGGGGTCTTGGAATCTGAGTTCCTTGCCTACTTTTTTATGATAATTAAGAAAATCATTGGTGATTTGAAGTCTGTTTCTTTTGTAAGCAAACCTCCCAGTGCCCAAATTTACTATAAAGCCAACTCCTATCCTCTTCCTCTAAATTTTTCACTTCTTGATGAACCACAAAACAACAAGGTCAGAAAGACAAAGGACAGCACTGACTTCATCACTAGTTCAGATTGCACCACGCATATGCTAATTTTTTTTTCAAATTTGGCCACTCAAGAAGAATTCTTTGCTGCAATAGTGGAGATTGAACCCAGAACCTTCATGCTAGATTAGAATTAGAGCCCTCTGCAATTTTTATTTTGAGAGTGGATCTTGCTAGAGGGCTAAGTTGCCTGAACAAGGCTCACATTTGCGATCCTCCTACCTCAGCCACCCAGAAAACAGGAACTACAAGCCTGTGCCGCCACATCCAGTTTAAGGTGGATTTCTTTCTTTTGTGTGTGTGTGTGTGTGTGTGTGTGTGTGTGTGTACTTGGTACAGAGTTTCACTATGCAGCTCAGATTCATAGTGATCCTCCTGTTTTAAGCCTCTCCAGTGCTGGGATTACAGGCATGTGCCACCACACCTGGTCTCAGTGGCCTGCTCAGTGGCCAGGGGATAGGGCCAGTGCAACATGTGGTGCCTGGGATTGAATCTCGGTCCTTGCACTTGCCTAAGCAGGTGTTTAATCTACTGAGCTATCTCACTGGCCCAAGATGGATTTCTTAATCTTGGTTAGTAAAATAAACTCAGCACCCAGGAGCTTAATAAAAGACATCAACTCTCCAACCAATGTTTATCGTCTAGTGGGGCTCAGAACCACACCCTAAAGTAGGACTGCAGACCACACCATGGCACTGCATAAAATGCCTCTTTGGCAAGGGATGACGCTATTTTGAGAAACTCCGAAACACTTGTAAGAGAAACTGACGTCTAGACGGGAAGTCTCTCTAGGTAAGAGCAGCTCCCTCAGTACCAGGAAGAGGGAAACTCAGTCACAGGAAATTCTCCTGTCGGGGGAGAGGGCAGCAGCGTAGACCTGTACACAAATGAGGTGGAGCACGTTCATCCCAGCTACCGGGAGACTGAGGCAGGAGAGTCGCGATGTCTGAGGTCAGCCTGGGCAACACGGTGAGACCTCCTCTACCTCAGTCAATCAACTAATCAATAAACACTACCCTAACCTTCTCTGGTGCTGCCCTTATCAAAGGGTCATTTACGCATGGTCTTTACCTGCACCCTTCTCCGAAGGTGGTTTTGAACCCTGAAGTCAAAGACAGCTCCCTGAGGTCCCCTCCACCACCGGCTCGCTCCCGTGGGCTCCCTTGGTGGCCCAGGAGGCACGCATGCCATGGGCTTGCGCCTGTCTGGCTCTCCTTGGCCTGTCTTCCTTAGGAAGCCCCGTGGAGAGGCACAATGAGATGCAGGTGAGGGCACCGTGTTCTCTCCCTGCCCTTTGCTCTCAGACCGACACGAGGAGGCTGCGGGGCTCGGAGGGGCCTTGGCTGTGCGGCAAGATGCCAGCGTCCACGCGGTCAGGCTGCTCCCTGCGCCAAGGGGACCCGCTGCCTTGCAGGCCGCAGCAGGGGCTCCGGGAAGAACCGCGAGGCTGGAATTACGAGACAGCGTGAAAGGTGGACTCGAGCTGGTCCCTCAGGAGCGTGGGGCCGGACGGACGGGGTGAGCACTGCCCCCCTGAGCTCCTGGGTCGGTGGAGCCGCAAGGGGAGGATCAACGGCAGGGGTTCCCGGAGTCTGAACCGGGCTTTGAAGGCCGCGCTCACAGGGAGCGATCCCGGGTCTGGGTAGCCGACGTTGTTTATCTGGAAGGATGCGCCTGGCCTTCCGGGGAAAGTGAAGGCCACTCCGAGGAAGGCAGAGTGATGGCACGAAGGCACGCTGGAGAAACACAACGCCCAGCTCCTGTGACCAGGGTGCCTTCCAACTGTGGGTAGGGAGCCTCGTTCTCTCGGCTTGTCTCAATGTCTCATTTAGTGTGTTAGACTCTTTGTTTATTTTATACCTACATGCAGATTTTGCCTTTTTTGAAAGTGACCTTTACTAGCAGATATGTGGAATGCTCACCACGCTGCCTACAGGGCCCTGGGCTCCACCGCCCAGGCAGGTCCAGCAGTCCCTCACACGTGGGGTGCACTTGTCCTCCGGTCCCCAGGGGATTGTGTGTGAGAACCCACGTGACACTGCACATCTCCTTGGCCTCTGCTGGTGCTCAGGAAATGGTACCCCCAAAGCAAGGCACGTTGACTTGCTGACCTGGAACCGTCTCAGAATCCCAATTTCTCCGTCCTGCTTGCTGCTATCCCACGGCAGGCAGGGACCCTCTCTGAAGCCCCCACCCCAGAGAGGGCACAGTAGCCAGGGGAGCATACCGCTGCAGAAGAGGAAGAGGCCTTGCAGGAGCAGACTTCGGCGTCCGCGCCCTGAGGACACTGCAGAGCGCTTCCTGAGATCCCGCTGAGCACACAGCAGTGCCACCGTTCCAGGTGGTCACGTCCTTGGAGCACAGAGGAACCCTGTCCCCAGCTCTTGCCTGCTCTTCTCCCCGCACCCAGCCCCAGGAGCAGCTCTGCAGTTGCCTGCAGTACCGCGACCATTCACCATCCCCGAGGAGAGGGTGCCTGCAGTCCAGCCACACGCCTCTTCCCCTGAGCCTCACACTCTATGCTGGCAGGCCCGCGGCCCAGTAGTGAGCACACGTGTGCGCTTCTCCCCTGTGAGCCTCCCGCTCGTGCGCTCCAGTCGGCAGACTGCAGAGGGCGGAGAGGAAGTTCCCCTCAGCTACGCCTGCCGGTACAGCAGCCCATCCGCAGTCTCAGCTGCACTTCTGACAAGGAGGCCTTAAGCTTTGTTGGTCCACCCACGCCTCTGACAGTCCACTGAGGCCTCAGTGTCCCTGTTTTAAAATGCTTGGGAAAATAACAGCAGAAACACGAAAGAAATGATTCTATTGAAACACTTTGAAAAAGATTTTTTAAATTAATTTATAATATAGTCATCAGAGTGCATATTTATTAACACATTAAATAACACATCCATCATGGACCTAACCATTATTGTAACATAAAACACATAGCATATCTGGGGCTAGCCATGAACTCTAAGACGACGTGGGAATATCTCAGGCGCTTGCTGAACCTCCAGGCTCCGGCTTGCTGCCTGCGCACCTGACTGAAGAATGCTCTACATTTCAAGGCTCACGCGCCTTCTCCCCAGACAATGTCGTAGAATTCCTGAATTTTATCCACACACTCTTAGGTGCTCACAAAACCCACATTAAGAACTATTTTACACAACCAAAGAACAAATACAAAAGTAAAGCCACAGTAAAAATGAATTACTTGGCATTCATTACTTCATATATACTAAGCATAGCTGCAAACAAAATGCCCATGTATGGAACTTGCTTTAGCCTTCTTTGCGTTTGCGACTGTTTTGATATGTGCCTAACCTCCATGTGCTATAAAAATAGCTAGCGAGGAAACATCCCACAACAATGGCTACCTTTGTTTAATGTCTTAAGAAATTTTCATGAGCAATCCAAGCATAATTTAAAGAACACATGTATTAAGTTTGCATAAGCGGAATAAAAGGCTTATGAGTGAATTTTTCAACCAAAAAAAAAATGCCTACCAGATAGTCATAGTTACTAATGGGAAACTGCAAAAGAAATTTCAAAACTTCATCAGACATTAGTTGATATGAGAGCAAGTTGCAAAGTAACAAATACAACATAGCTTCATTGCTGTAAAAAAACCAAAAGCAACAGGCGCCCCGGGTTCCTGTGGGGATGGAGACTCACCCCCCTGTCACCCGGCTGCACAGGAGACAGCAGTGTATATTTTCTTACTGTAGCTCAGCTTTGCAGAATACCCCCCAACAGCATGTGCAGCTGAAGTTGTTATGAACTGGATTGTGTCCACTCAGGGTCTCTGTGTTGGAGCCCTAATCTCCAAAGTGACAAATACCCCAAAGTGACCGTTTTTAGAAAGGGCTCTGAGGAGACAATTGAGGTTGAATGAGTTCCTGTTAGGGTTATGGTTAGCATTAGAGTCAGGGTTAGAAAAGAGACTCTAGTGATCTCTTTCTCCCCTTCACAGAAAAGATGCCCATCAAGGGCCAGCAGAAAGGCAGCCGTGTGCAGGCCACCAACCCTGCTGGCACCCGGATCTTGAACTTCAGACTCCACAGCCATAAAAATGTAAGGCTCAGTTGTCTAAGCCCTGGCCCCAGCCTGTCTTTTTGTTTAATAACAGACAATTCATGGACAACTACATGATTTGTTTTAGTTACTTTCCTCACTGTTGGGACAAAATACCCTTTACTCATGAGTTAAAGGAAAAAGTTTACTTTAGTTCGCAGCTTGTGGAAGCTTCAGTCCATAGTTGGCTGGCTCCAGGGCAAGGCGGCATACAGAGGGGCATCAAGAGGCCAAACAGTCCACGGCAGGGAGGCAGAAGGGTGGCAGGAAGGGGTGGCAGGATTCTCCCTCTCCTTACCTTACTCGGGCTACAGGCCTGCTGGTTGGTGCCGCTCACACCCAGTGTTTACTAAAAACACCTCTGTTTTTAGCAAATCCATTCAGCCACATCCACACTGTGCTGCTCCAATCAGTGGGCCAATCTAGCATCATACCCATAATCCATGTACACAAACCACAGTCCAGCCAGCTCCAAGAAGCCCCACTCATGAGCACATGAAGCCCTGGGGACGTCTAGGTACAAGCCATAACTATTTTGTTCCAGTGGCAACAAAAACTCACTTGAACAAGAGGCAGCAGTCAAAGGAGTAAATGCTTGAAAATCACAAGAAATTCAGTGACCCTTAATTCAGTGACCTGGAAAAATCTAAAATCCCTCCAAGCCCAAGTCTTGAGGGCTTATCACATTGGTCCTTACGGAAGGGCTCCGGCATCCCCGGAAGCAGTAAAGTTCTGTGGATTTTCCCCTCTACCCAAGTGTGACCCTTTGACACGTCACTACAGCTTCTAAAGAAACAGGGTGGACTTGCAGGGGAGGCTGCCTCCTCCCAGGCTGATTACCTTACAGGACGGACCTCTGATGTTCACTCATCTGGGCTTCCTGCGGCACCTCACTGGACACCGTAAGAAGGTTGGCTGGGGTGTCCAGCACAGACCACAGCTGAGTTCAGGGTTGTAGTCTGCAGCAGTGGTCCAGGACACGGCACAGCACTGTCAACACACTCAGAAGCACAGTGGGCTCCACAGCCATTCGGATCCACAGCCAACCGCTGGCCGGTGCCCCAGAGCACCATGGGACATTGCTCTCCACAGATTGCCCCCATAGGGCCCACAGCTGCTCTGTAGTGCATTCCATCTGATGGGTAGTTCCCGGGCTTCCTGAAAACTTTGAAAGTATCTCTGAAAGCACTGGTGGGTGACCTGCAGTTTCAGGATTGCCCTGGCCCTGGGGCTGGGGAGATAGTTGCACCGTCTAAGCACCTGTCTGGCAAGTGCAAGGACCTGGGTTCGATCCCCATTACCACATGCCATGCCAGTCCCAGAAGATGGGCAAGCAGAGCCAGCCATGGAACCGGGTGTGGTGGTACACAACTGTAATCCCAGCGCTGGGGAGGCTGAGGCAGGAGGGTCACTATGAGTCTGAGCTGTGTAGTGAGACTCTGTACCAAATAAATAAATAAATGATTTTTTTAAAAAAAAGGATTGTCCTGGCCCCAAAGAACCACAGCAGACCCTCCCTCAAGACCCTTTTCCTGTGCTATTTGGTCGTATCCATCTGAGGAGACCATGACAGTGGTTTAAAAAGAAAAAAGGTTATAATTTTTAAATGAGTGATTCAAAAATCTAAAACCAAAGTATCAATTGGTAATAAAAATAGTTATGTAATATGGCCAAAGCAGTCTTCATACCTGAAGAGGATGCCTTTAGAACAGGCCTCAGAGGCACATGCCTGTAATTCCAGCTCTCTGGGAAGCTGAGGCAGGACAATTACAAGATCAAACCGTGTGAAGGTCTTCAAATCCACCTCGTACCACAAGAGGAGAGTGAGAAAGGGCACACCCAGAAGTGGGGAGCAGCAAGTCACTGCTCTCTCCATCCACAGCCCCCAACCAAAGTCAGAACCTCACTAAACTGTCATCCCCCCACACACACCTGGGTTTCATGGCATGATTCTGACTGGTATTTTCCAGCCATCTGCCCCTCAGCAATTTATGACTATATCATAATAATTTCAAAAACAGTGACCTGTTTTTGTTCAGAGAAGAGAATACTACAAAAACTATTCCTAGCAAAGAGAACAGTAGGAGAGAGGGAGGGAAAAAGAGATTTGCTAAAGAATTTCACAGGGCCTGGGAGATAGTTCAGTAGAATAAGTGCTTGCCTAGCAAGCATAAGGTCCTGAGCTCAATCCCTGGTACCACACACACACACACACACACACACACACACACACAAATTCATAAAGCCAAGAATCAGTTGCGTGCTACAACTGAAATGCTGCTGGTCTCCCGGTCCATGCCCTGTTCCTCAATTTCTGGCCCCAAGTGCTCTTGACTTCAGCTATCATGAAGATCACCCAAACCATCCTGTCCATCCTGCAGGAAGCCTTCCATCTCCCGCTGGGCTTTCACTTCAGGTCACCCACCCCCCACACTGATGAGACCCCCCGAGTCTGCAGCAGCAGTGTGCAGCCCGCAGGTGATCGCCACTAACACAGAGGTCAGATTGTTCCTTCTCAGCCAAAATGTCACTAGCGGACAGGTCAGCCAGCCAGATTTCTGACCTGGACAGTGAGGGGTCTCGCAGAGCAAAAGCGAAACCAAATCCCAGCGCCACCATTGTCTTGCGTGACACCTACCCTGAGCTTGCTTGCAAACAAATTTCTGTTTGCTACAGCAAAGGGAGGCATCTCAGTACTGGAGGCTGGACAGAGACCGCTTTGCAGGGAGCTTGTGCCAGCGCCCGATCCCTCATTTGTTGTTAAGTACTGTGATCATTTCTCTAACACTGCTGTCATTCTTTTTGTTTGTGACTCAGATGAACTACGTCGTCAGTGAATTTCAGGCCATGTAAGTGACCACTTTTATAGGTTTGGAGAATTATGTCAAGTGGTGGAGGTTGAACATGCACTTCTAACACCCAAACAAGCCTCTACCAAGACCAGTATGTGATTCTTGAAGATCGGATCTGCAAAGACAGAATAACAAGAATAAATGTGGTTATGGACCTGAGGATGCGCCCAACCAGCCTGTGTGCCCAGAAAGCGGGGAGAAAATGGAGAGGAAAATGGGCCTGTGGAGACAGCGAGGCTCCTAGCAGTGGTGACTGGGCCGTCTTCCCCCGTCTTTGGAAGGTTCGGCAGGAGGTGGTTTCCTTCACTTAGTCTTCAGAAATGAGCCCCTAGGAGTGGAGGCGCCCATCCTCAGCAGGGTAGGCGTTCACAAAAATTGGAACACAGAGAACACAACAGAGAGAGAGGCTGTCTTCAGGAAGGCCTTGGCGCCTGGGACAAAGCACTGATGTCAGCAGATGGGAACGCCCACAGGAGACCAACGCAAGTGACGAGCTCCTGCTTCCTGGCAGGCTTTCCCTAGCGTGAGGCGGCTAGGGATTAGCATACCATTTTTAAATGCTCTCTCTTTGTAATCCTCAATCCAATGTAGAATCTGGATGCTCAAGGAGAGCCCTGAAGGACCATCCTTTGCAGTACAAAGGACAGGGCCGAGACAGGACACGACCACCCACCTCCATCTCCGCTGCCATTAGCACCAGCAGGGCAGCCCCTCAGCAAGGGCTCTGTGTCCTGTCACTCTCATCAGGGACAAGTACAAGAGTCAACAGAGGGACACAGGGCACTACTTAGTACTCAAGGGTGGAGAAGAGATGCAACATAACCCCCATCTATGCCCCATCTTCCTTTCCAAAAACCACTGAAGAAGATGATCCCTTAAGAAAGAGAGAAAAGTAGAATTGCTACAGCAAATAGAAACACCGAATCAACTCCCAAGACACGGAGGCAGACTTATTCGAAGCCAGGCAGGCACAGATCAAGATCATTCCGAAATATCAGGCCCTGATCTCTGGTGGTCCAGGGCTTACTGGGGGGAACAAGCAGGAAGTGTGTAGGCAAACCCAAGCAGAATGGCCTGTCAGCTGGAGACTGGCTCTTACAATACGCATCACAGCAACCAGCTGTTTCTAAGAGACAAACCTAACAGGAACTGTACGGGAACTGTTACCTGGGCAACTAAGAAACTGAAGTATCCTGGTGGGGTGGGGGGAGGGTCTTCTGCTACAAAATGAGATTGTCTTTCAAGCTGCTTAGAAAATCCTTAGAAATCCCTGACACTATCACCTTACAACCTTCCCTAGCCTCACATGACTCCCTCTGATGTCAGAGGAAAACATAAGCAAGATCAGGGATACGTCCAACCCATTTCGATATCCTGTTGGGTTTTGTTCTAGAACTCACTGAGGACCACCAACTGCTCTTTCCATCCGATCGCCCCCCACCACTCCTGTTCAGGCTTCATCTCATCAAATGCACTATGTTCCTAATCAGCCACCTCTCCCCAGTGCAACGCATCCTATGTCCCAATGCCAAAATTTTCCAAAGTAGCACTCTACGCACAGAGACACACACACACACACACACACACACACACACACACACACACACACCCTACTCAGGATAGGGCATGGTTCATAGCCTCTATCCTTAGCTCTCTGCCTGCACAACTCAACAGCAGAACCCACTATAAGAAAGCTCAACTTTCAAGCAGTTCGGGGCTCTACCAATGACCACCAGGCTGTGTGATTCAGTATGTAAAGCCTCTCAGATGGGTTTCCTGGAAGCAGCCTGTGTTTAGCTTGGAAACTGGGTTAGAATTACACTGATATGGTGGCCCCAAGGCACCAGGTGGTGATGGTCGACGTCCATAATTGACTTGCAGGGGTTTCGGGTGACAGCGCTGCTAGTGGCCCTGACCTTGTTCACAGTATCTCTGGCCTTGAATTTAACGCTGAAGTATGCTCACAGAATACAACTGTCCCTCTGCCAAAATTCCTCTATGTCACCAAGCAGACAGAGGACAGATCTGGCCAGACCTGAAGAAGTTTCCATGAGCCAATTCTCAAGACTACAAGATAACTAATTTCAGGTTTCTCTTGAATATTTGGAAACTGAAAATTTTCAAAAGAACTAATTGCTGAACTGAATTAAACTGAACGGTCTTGAACATCTGTATGTATAGCTATAACATGTCGCCCCACACAAAAGCCAATACTTTGAGCCAAGTAAGTAATGAGGTAAACACAGATCTAAACACCGATAAATCCAGTGGTCACAAAATGATAGTTTCAAGTGGTCATTTTTACAGTAAATGGGCACTGCATACTCCGTCCAATAGCAAAACTAAACTAATGATTTTGGTAGAGAAGTCATCTTATAATTTACATCATTACTCCCTCCCACAGGCTCAATAGTCTCCTTGTTTTCATCCTCAGAGGCCTTCGCTTCAGCCTTCCATTCCCCAGGGCTCATGAGCAGATTCCATTCCGTCCCCTTTTACCGAGGGTTTACTTCTGCCAAGGATGGTGTCCGAATTAGAGGCCGTGGAGATGACTCCACCTATTGTGCTCCTTTATGAAGGAGAAAACTGAAACCCACCAGTCACTCGACTCCCAAATTAATGCAGGGCGAGACTGGAATTGAGGGAAAGGAAGATTGCAGGACACGGCACAGCCCTTGGCTGGGGCCACTGCTGCACCACCCCTCCTCCACGGCCCCGGGCAGGGGGCCTGCACCCACACAATGTATCCCCTACTGCACCTGTGTGCTCCCTAAAGCGTCTCACTCACTCATGGGAGAGGAGGCTGGACCCCGCCTGAGCGCTGCTTGATTCCGGCTAGAGTCAGATAGAGCCCTCCCAGTCTTCAGGCCCCTCGAGCCCAACTTCCAAGCAGCTGACTCCCCCTCTGTGGCCCAGGTCCTAGCTACCAAGCAGAATTCACACTGCCTCCCAAGGAAGCCGCATGCAATAACCAAGCTCAGGCCAGCACGGGTCTCCCGAGGGCGCCTTCACCTTCAATCTGAAGATGATGCTTAGCCACAAAGCTGAGGCCGCCCCTCTGTGCACTACCCACGGGCAGAGGGGACAGGACCCTCCCTCCTCTCTCTGTGTCCCTGCTTCTGTTCCCAGCTTCAGGGCAGCACTGTCCTGTGTCACTTTCTAGGGTGCTGAAACTCCTCTACCCCTGTGCTGTCCTAGACGGGAGCCAGGAACCCCAGGTGGTTGCAACTCAGGGGCTGAAATTCCAGTTGTCATTCATTGTAATTTAAACCACAGCATGTGGCTGTGGATAGTGACTGCTCTGGTGGACAGTGTGCCAATTAGGAGTGTCCCCTGTCATCCTGCCCCTGCCACTGAGAAAGTACTTGGGCTGCTCATTCCATGAAACAACGGGCTGGTCCACAAGCGGGTGACTGGATCTAACGCATCTGTTTAGTGGGGAGACCTCCCCTCACGGGTAAGTGCCCCGGCAGGGGTCACTGGAAGGTGAGGAGAAAACAGGCAGCATCTAAGAGTGGGGCTGCAGCAGGCAGAGCAGAGAAAGGGGGGATATAATTCCACACCCCAGAGCCGAGAGGATTAGAAGGCTTCAGAAGTGAACGGCAGGCAACACGATATTCTACAGGTGAGAAAGCATTCTATGGTGAGCCCACACTCTCCAAATCAAATCTGCCGCTGAGGAAAACAGAGGGGAGGAAGAGAGGATGAATCATAAATTAGAGTGAGGCGAGACAGGAGAGCCGGACAGCCCTTGGTCCAGACTCACACCTCGCCACCCAAGGGTCGAGGTGGGGTTGCAGGCAGGCGTGATTTAAATCAAAGCTGCGCGATCAAAGAGCACAGAGGAGCTCACAGATGAGAAAACCGAGGCATTCGCTCGAGGGCGTGCAGCTCACAAGACTGGATTCGCGAGCCCTTGTCCTGGAGCCGGGTGCACGAGAGTGTCTGAGGCTAAGAACAGAAGTGAGGGTGCGGTGGTGGGCCGGGGGTCGAGCGAGCACAGAACAACGGAGCATCAGAGCCCTCCCGCTGCCTGCGGATGCGCGGCCGGAGAGCAGGAGGGTGCAGGCAAGGGGTCTGGCTTCGGGCCACGATCGCGAGCTGGGGGTGGGTGAGCCCGTGCGAGGCCGCCGTGAGCTCACCAAGGGGACACGGGCTTCTGATCACGGTCCAGCTGAACACAGTGGACCCCGTCCACGGGGAGAGCTGAAGCTGGAGAGAAAATGCTAACTGGGGACGTGTGACAGTGTAGACAGGATCTCAGAGATTAGAAGGAGAAAGCGGCAGCTGCTGAAGCCCGCTGCAGAAGCTGACGTCACCCACCCCCGGGGGTCGCTTCTGCTAGGCAGTCATGCCGTTTGCAACGTCACTTCCCCTCATTCTCCCCACCGCAGACCTGTCAGGGAGGTGATCTGAGAGCAGACATCAGCCATGAGCCTTCCAACACCTCTTCTCTCTTTTGCTGGAAAATTTGACAGTTTGGGCTAGATCAAAATCCTCCCACACAAAAAAATTCCCACAGTCAACTAAGACTCCACGCACATAAATGGATCACGTGACTCTGAGCCAATCAGCAACTTCCATTCCCCTACCTTTGTGATTGGCTCAGGGATAGGTGAAGGACCCAATCACCTTCAGGGAGACCCCGGGAGACTTGGAATTCTAGGACAAAGGGGCGCGGGCTTTCCTTTGGGCCTGAGCTCTGATGGATGCAGGTGGCGGGCCAACTACCACCATCTTGCCACCATTGTGAAGTCTGACACTGCGATCAAATCAGAAGACTCAGGTAGAAAAGAGGAAGCTGAGGCCTGTGATTACTTTGGAGTCCAGAATCAAACATGCCTAAAATAAAAGCGGACAACAGGTGAATTCTTTGTAGGACAAGTGCTATTTCCTAGTACTTGTAACAGAGGGATCCTGTCTGAGAAATGACCCTCATTTTGCAGCTGAGGCTGCAGCTGAAGCAAACAAGCTTGTAAGAGGTTATCTAACTTGCACAAATTCATGTCAGTATTCAGCAGCTAAGTCAAGATTGGAAGTCACAACTTTATTTCACCCTCTTAGCTGATGGGGAAGGCTCAATGTATAACTCACTGAAATGTGACCAGTGTTAAAATAAGGGCACAGCCTGGAAAGATAGCTCAGTAGAATAAGTGCTTGCCTGACAAGAACAGGGTCCTGAGTTCAATCCCTGGCACCACAAAAATAAATAAGTAAATAAAAATATAAAGTAAGGGCACAGCAAAAGATGGAGCAGAGGAAGGGACAGAGCATGAAAGAACAAATGAAGGATACATTTCACTGGTTCATGTAGATTCTGAAAATCAGAGAATGTTTTTCCTGTGGCTCCGGGAGACAGGAGACCCAGGATGACTCGACTACCTGAGTGGTTTAAGCCCCAGCTGTGCACATTGCACTAAAGAGCAATGGCTTCCAGCGTAACACCTGCTCATTGATTTGCTAAAACATCAATACTGATGCCTATAAAAATAATTTGGGTTTCATTGCTGAGGACAATCATTACTTCCAGAAAACTAGAACGCAAGCTTAGACTTACAGTAGCCTCAGTTTGCAGAAGATAAACCATGCAGGTTGCTCGAATTGCTGAGCCTTTCCCCGCGGAATGATTCACTTGGGGGGGGGGGCAGCGTCTGCTCCCCAGCTGCAGTCTGTGAGTACTCAGTGTTTGAAGTTCTAGCTGTGTTCTCAATTTCACACTGATTTTGCATTCTCCATAATACTATTTATTTCCATATAAAAATATTTATTTGTTTATCAAGTAAACTACCTAACTTATTTCAACAAAATCTACTAGTGAAATTCATTCCACTGGTTTCATAAGCAGCATACACCTTGAGACTTCCCGCTGCTCCCCTCACCCCCCGCGCCCCATGTGTGCCACATCAGAGAAGTTGGGGCAACAGTGACATAAAACACTGGATTTGTGTTCGCTGCCCACCAGGCACCTGTTCTGGGTGTTGTGCGATATTAACTCATTTACTTATAGCCACCTGGGTGTCCCTGCTCTTTCTAGGCCCAGCACACAACTAAGAGTACCGGGGCTCACCCAGGGTCACACCGGCCTCAAGGGAGGAGGGAGGACTTGGGTGCAGTGCCTGCCCTCCATCTGTAGGCTCCACGCTCCTTGGGTCTGTCAGCTCCTGGCATAGGACCTGTCACCTGAAGGCTGGAAGAGAACATAAGCAGGGGCAGACCTTGGGGCTGACTCGGTTCTAGCTGTCGAACTTCTGTATGTTCGCCTCTATAACTTGGCGATTCCATTTCTAAGTGTCCCTTCTGGGGAAGGACTTGTGGAAGTGGACAGCAAGGTGCACACACAGAGCACTTGCAGCCCTGGTTTTCAAACAGGCGCATCGATAGTAAAAGTCTCCACTCCGGTGCCCCCGTGCCTTGCGGGATGCCACTGGTGGACAATGTGCCAATTAGGAGTGTGCCCTGTCACCCTGCCCCCGCCATGGTGCCCACAAGGCCTCCTTCCGTGTGTGACCTGAGGAATCTCTAAGGCCAAGTGAGAAGGGCGAAGTGCAGAAGACTGTACACGGACCGAGGCAGGGAACTGTGCACTGAGGTCTCAGGCAACGTAAAATCGTGTGAAGAGCCACCATGGCTAACTGCAGGAGGGGCGCTGGTGTCCCGTGATGGCTAGTGATGATCCCCAAAGTCGCCTAAGAGACCAGATGGTACACGTTATAGTTCATCTCCAGGGCAGGCCAGCAGCAGGGCGCACTGAGGGTGAGGGGCGATGCCCTCCTTTATCTGTGATGCCAGACAAACTAGAAAATGCCCTGCAGGGAACCAGGAGGCCAATCAGAAGGGACCCTGCAGCTGGCGGAGACCCTGGCTGGGCTTTGCTTCGTCTGCTCCAAAGGCTGACTAGACCCAACAGAAAGCTGGCCTGTGGCCTAAAGCACCCAGCCGCACAGCTAGCACCTCAGCCGGCGTCAGCAACCAGATTCCCGGAACCCCGAAGCTACTCCATGCTGATCGCTGATCCCAGCTTCCAGGTGTTCCCAGGGCTCTTTTGATCTCTGGCACAAATTGCACAAACAAACAATTCCTGCCCAGGTCACCAGACTGCAGGAAACCCCATCCCCCAAGCCCACAGAAAGCTTGGGTGCCGCTTTCAATCAGAAGTGTTCCATCCTCATGCTCATCTGAAACTGGGCCTGGGCTCTTATTTTTAATTCTTGGTATTTTTCTCCACACTCCTTTACAGCAGCCACCCACCAATAAATGCTGTTTTTAAGAACAGTCCCAATCTTCCTTGCCATCTGCGTCTCCTGGCACTTGCTGCCATCCGGGTACTTTTGTGTGCATTGTGCACCTTGTTTTTTGCTGCGGTGAACTTAAAGGTCCAGTCTGGTGCAGAGTTGAGTCGGATTCATGGGGGGACACTGCCCCCTGCAGGCTGTAGTCATGCATGACCCTTCCAGAGACAAACCGGGTGCTAGAACCCAGGCTGGCTGGTACTAGCAGCCAACAGCCACTGTGCTCCCACTCCCTTAAGGGCATGACCTCGCCTCACCTTCACAACCTTGGGAGGCTTTGTTCATTTTTCAGGTAAATCTGTGACCCCGAGGAGTTAGGTAACTTGTCCGAGATCACACCACTGGTGGGCAACAGACTCGGAACTTGAGCGCAGGCTCTCAATAGCACTGCCTCCTCCTGCCTGGGCCAGCGCCCTGGCAGGGAAGCAGCAGTGTCCGAGCAGTGGTACCCGCCAGCTATCTGCCATAAATGCTCTCGCTTGATGCGCCCGCCAACTGAAGGCAAGTAAAGGAAAGCACGCCTTGGTTGGCCTGGGGTCACCCGGCCTCGCTGGGTGCACGGCCCTGGCTTCCTCCTGTGGTGCCACTCAGGTGTATGGCGTGGGTCTCCCTGCAAGGACCTGGCTGCAGGGTGCAGGAAATCACAACAGCATTTGCACCCAGGTCACCCTCTCCCAGGGACTGAAGCAGCCAGGCTGCACCCAGGAGACAAAGAGGGCCCACTGAGACTCAGAGTGGCCCTGCAGCCTCCTCCTGCCTGGGCCAGTGCCCTGCACCTGCAGTCCTGCCCAGTCACACCTCCCTGCCTAGTCCTGGTGCCCACGCAGGAGGTCCCTCTCATGCTGCCCCTCCAAATGGAACTGCCGCTGTCACGGGGGCCTGGCCCTTGGATGGACAGATGCTGCTGTGCAGAAGTGGATGGGCGATCGCATCTTCTCAGAGCCTGCATCTGGCTGGGCCCATAGCTCTGTGGCATGCAGAAAGCCATGGGTCTGATCCCCAATGTTGCAGAAAACCAACACCAGGCCTTCACCACTCTGCCTGCTCAGCCTCCCTCTCTCTGCTGCATTCTCATGCAGCCTGAGGACTTGCTCTGGATGCCCAACCACCACATTCTTGCCCTGCTGGGATCATGAGCCAATTGTTCTTTAGCAGTGACCCAGGCTGTGCTTTTCTGTTATAGCAGCACAACGCTGGGTGACACACGTGGCCCCCATCTCTGTGAGGGGAGACAGTGGAGCACCAGCCCATCACTGCGGGGAGGAATGCTCCACACGAGGCTAACCCAGGTTCAGCTTCCAGCAGGGGGCGTCACCTCTCGGCAGCTTCTTCACCTGTGCAGTGGGCACCCTTGGATCTAGTGGCGTGGCTGTGACAGTGAAGGGTGACACAAAGTAGAGTCTGTTCATAGCTGGCATGAAATGTGCAGTGGCTGTGCACAAACTCCTCTAGTGAGAGAGAAAGAGGCCATGTTGGGGAAATGGCCCTTAAGGAACACTCGCTAGGCGGAGGTCACTTACCACTAGGACTGGACGCCACCACAGGGCGTGGGATGCAGAGGCCACAGCCTGGGATTCCCGGATGCTTTAGGACAGCAGGGGCTGCAGCCCTGAGCCGCCTCCCTGCGGCCTTGTCTCTGTGGACAGGTGGTGCCAACGAGCCCAGGCACAGGAGTTGGGGTGGGAGACACAGAAGAGGTGGAAGAGCCCCTGGGTCTCAGTCTAGGCAGCCTGTGGAAGGGTTTATAGACCCTGGGGTACAGACACCTATGGAGAACTCAGCTAAGGAGTGTGGCAGGGAGGGGCAGGGCAGTGCTGTGACTGCCCAGCCCCGAGAACCCTTGCCAGGGGACAGGACTTGCATGAGAAGAGGGTGTGGGAAGCGTGACCAAGGCAGGGGACGGCAGAAGGAGGGAGGTGGCAGCGTGACAGCACAAAGCTCCCTCCATGTGCACCCAGCTTACCAGCCAAAGTTCATGTTTTTCTTCCCCACACCCTGTTCCACTGGAGGCAGACAGCATTCCCATGTCCTGGCCTCCAAGAGGGACCAGGGAGAAAGCAGGCAGTTGTCAGCTGGATCGCATGTGCACTCATGTGGCTGAGGTCATGTGCCCAGTGAGGCTGTGCACAGGGCTGACACAAGGAGTGAATGTAGGTGGCACAGGCAGCATCAGCTGCCCCAGCACCCCAGGCCCTGACGAAGTATTAGTGACACTCAGGAAAGGTATGGAGCCAGTGGATTTCTGTGAGCACCAACCACAGTGGGCTGCATTTAGCTCTGGGGAGGTGACAGAGGGAAAAGAGAGATGGCAAACATGACTACAAACCACAAGAGCTCATGTCCTCAAAATTACAAAACTCCTGCTTACCAGCTTCCTATGTTCACAGGTTGAAGAGGTATCCAGGGGAAGGAGGGGCAGGGCACAATTCAACCACTCTCCCAGGGGCACAGGCAGCCCTCCACAAGCTCAGCTGCATGTCCAGGGGTCTACTCCCCGGGGGAAGGTGGGCACAGCCAGGGCCTTGCAGGCTGCAGGGACAGAGACAGCAATGACCATCAGAGAGAGATGAAGAGCCTGCAGCAAGGAAAGCCGCCTCTGTGCAGTCTCTGTCTGTACAGGCCCGCGTTGGCTTGGGGGGGGGTCCCGGTTTCACGTGTGGGCAGCTTGGCCTCTGGTATGGTGATGTGTGGAGGCTCTGCAACATTTAAGAGTTGAGATCAATAGAAAGTGCCCAGGTCTCTTCAGACACACCCACAGCAGGGACTCGCGTTCTCCCTGCTCCTCGGCCAGTTCTCAGGAGGGCGGATGAGCAGGTGAGGCCACCATGTGGGCCTTGTCTCTCCTGCATGGTGGTGTTTGCCTTTCCTTTTCCTGCTGCGCTGTGACCCAGCAAGCAGTCCTCACCAGGGCTGAGAGAAGCTGGTATGCCGCTCTTCCGTCTCCAGACCTGTGGGCTGAGCACACTTCTCTTCAGGGAGTTGGCGACAGCAACAAAACGCAGAAGCACAGGTGACGCGCACACCTGGCTCGGGAGACCCTGCTCACCGGCGGCGATGAGTGCTGCCAGCCTCAGCAGGGACACTGTCGGGTGACCATAGCGCTGTGCGCTGAGCCAGCTCACCGAGGAAGGAGACGAGCCCAGGGCAAGCCAGGCGAGTCCTTGGCTTCCTAACACAGAAAGGAGACCCCGGTGCTCCATTTCTGGCTGCGGATGGGACGCCCCTCAGGCCCGCCTTTCCACGTATCCAGAAAAGGGTGAGGGCTAGACTCTAGATGTGATTAACACCTGCGGTCAGTGGGTTTTAGGTAACAGAACAAGGCCTTCATCCGATCCATCAAAGAGCCAAAGAGCAAAAATTTCCTTACAGGAAATCGGTCTCAAGACCCAAACGCAGAAGTCCCGCCTGAGCGTCCCTCGAGGGAAGTCCACAGCTTCCCTCTGCAGGTTTGCCGGGCAGCAGCGGCACACTGACGTGGGCACAGGAGCCGGAGAGAAGTGTGTGCTGGACTCACAGGCGGGCCCCTGGGAACCTGAGCCACGTGAGAGGTGAAGCCCGAGGAAAGGCTCAGGTGCTTTTCCTGAGGAGAGGGGGCCGTAGGCGCTTTCAGAGGGGCATAGATGATTTTAGGGAAAAGGAATGAACCCAGAGAACAGAGCCCTGGGACAAGGAGGCTCTGGGCTCTGGGGCTATTAGGCGGGGCGGTGGCCAGCGTCCTTTGCAGGCTCTGGCTGTCCCATTCAAAGAATCGGACAGGTCAGCTGAGGAATGTCAGCTGGTAAAATAAAGAAAGACAAAAGAAGAAGAAAAGGAAGTGGTCTGATGAGAATAGATACTCGCTCTGCAGACAGGACAGGCCACTACAAGGGGATGACAGCAACAAAGCCAGTAGCCACTGGGTCTTATTTTTCTTTCGACATCAGATCCAGGCCTCACCACACA
The DNA here is from genome assembly GCF_000260255.1 of Octodon degus. NCBI lineage: Eukaryota > Metazoa > Chordata > Mammalia > Rodentia > Octodontidae > Octodon > Octodon degus. The sequence goes on along the minus strand of NW_004524580.1, from coordinate 32,960,603 downwards.
GAGCTTCAACCTTCGCTCTGCGGCATCCCAGCTGTGACTGGACAGCTGCCAGTGACTGGCAGGTCCCACCTCGCTGGCCAGCCAGCCCTTGTGCCCTCATCTCCTGCCTCATGGGTGTTGATTTCATTCTCTCCGAAGAAATGGCTTTTGTGTCCCTTGGTGAGTGGACGTTCATAGGAGATTTGAAGGTGACTGTGTTAACTCTGGAGAATCCAGTCTTCAGTTAGATAGGAAACTCCACAGAGGGCCCCGCTATACTTTGGAAGAGAAAAAAGGCCAAAGATGACTGAGATAGGAGGGGCGCAGAAACACCAGAGAGCCTGAGTTATGGAGCAGTTTCTTCAGTCCCATATGTCAAATCACCACACTTTGGGGTACTGCCTCCTGCACCCCAAAGCCAGCATACCAGGCTGCCCCACAAATCAGGGCTTTCCTTTTCCTCACATGAATAAATTCCTTAAAACCAACCTCTAGCTCACATACCCATCTTATGTCCCTAGACATCCAACCCTGACACATGGCTTAGTAGCAATGGCTCAGGCTTCAGCAAGTGGCAAAGCAGGTCCTGATGCCGAGGTCCCACGCGTGTGCTGGAAGCAGGTGGGGCTGGGGTGGCCCACTGGAAAGATGAGAGTATTCACTGGCCAGAGATCCGTCCCAGATCTCTCATCTTGTCAATGACAGAGCTGAAGCAGAAAACCTGGCACTTCTCCTTCCAAGAGCCTGCTTTGCTCCTCTCCTTCTAGCACTTTCTGGGCATCACGTGTCATGCACAGCACCCGGCCAGGCTAGCCAGCTCCCCAGCTGTGCGGCCGTGCCGCCTTCCCCAGGTTCCTTCCAGTCCCCCACTTTGAAAACACGAAGCCACCTTTCCTGCTCTTCCTGCAGCGAACCACTCAGGCTTTGGAGACTTGGCCACAAAAGTGCCTTGTTTTTCTGTCCTCTCCACCAAGGCCACATGAGTCCATGCCCTCAGACTTTGTCTCTGATCCAAGCACGTGAATCAGGTTTTAAGAACAGCCATGCTCCTCAGGGATAAAAAAAAATAATGGGAGAAGTCATGTGTGTTTTTAGGCCCATGACCTTGGGTACTTCCAGTATGTCTACACTTACGGGGACTTTTCTGATAATGCTCATCTTTACTGCCAAGCAACTAGAAGTCGCCGCTGCACCCCTGGAAATACTGGGGGCATCCGTGAAGCATATCTGGGGGGGCCGTGCCATACTTCTCAGGGGTCAGCTTGGGAATCGGTAGCGGAACTTGGGGTCACACAAGATGGTAGCAGTGGTAGCTGGGGCTAGGGTGAATTTGCCAAACGCCTCAGAACTTGGTGCTTCTGACTGGAGTAGGCTGGGCTGCGGGTCCACGGCAGAATGGACGCGTAGCATGCACTGGTCCCTGTGTTTGGTCCCCAATCCACACACACATGCAGTAAAACAAAACAAAACAAAAAATGCTCACTCCCAGCTGGCAAACATGGTAAACTTTTGCCACGTGCATGTCACCACTACGTTCTAAGTTGTGCGTTTTATTAGCCCCTAGTGCAGATCAGTGGAACAGTGAAGACGGCATTGCAAAATGTTTGGCTTTTTAAGGAAACACAACCTGGCGCACAAGGTGTCTGGAGTTTTATGCCCTCTGTGTTTTATGGCATATTTTATTTTGCCTGGAGACTTTCTGGCTCCCACTGAAATAGGCAGACGTGTAGGCATTGCTAATGAAGGGCTGCAGCCCATGGGGCACCCGCCAGGAGGCCCCAGGAGACTACAAAAATGTATAGTTGAGCTTAGGAGAAATCAGAGCTTTGGGGAGAACAGCCCAAGACTCAATTTCAGCCAGATCCAAGCTCAGTCTGGGACCACAAATATTTGACATTTATGGTGCTTCGCACACTTTAGGAGGCAAAAGTTCTCTGACTGCATCCTCCCTTCACAGAAAGTAGACATGGCAGGGGGAGGGGCAGAGTGACACTGGAGGCTGACTTGGCCATTAGCGCTGTCCCTTGGATTTCAGGCAATGCCTGTCTCTCTTGGAGCCTTGTTTGCTTCTGTCCATGACATGAGTAACACTTCATTCTGAGCGCCTCCTTCTGACCAGACACCTACCACGGCCAGGGTCAGTCAGGCCTCACCCCGCCCTGTGACATGGGCATTGTCCTCTCACGCAAACTAGGAAGCCAAAGCGATGCCACTGGTCACTGCTACTTGCCCAGCTCGCCTTCGAGAGGTTCTGCATGGCTTCCTGTGTGCTCCGGCCTAGTGGCCTTCTCTGACTGCAGAGTAGTCCAGGGATGCAGCCTAGAGCCTCTCAGAGGCTTCCACAGAGCCCAGAGCTGGTTGCTCACCATCAGCGTGCCCCTTCTCAGCGCTCCTTCCGCCCTGACTTCCCTACCCTTCTCATGCATCCCCGACTGGCTCTGACTAGCCACATCCCTCAATCTCTTGTCTCGGCATTTGCTTTCAAGCAAACCCAAAGCTGCACAGCAGCTGCAGCGTGGGAGGCTGAGTCTCGTCAGGATCCCACACCGGAAAGCCTCCGCGGGAACTGCTCCTCTTGCCTGAAAGGCCCCTGCCCTGTCCTCTGGCTCCTCCACCTTGGCTCTATTGGGTTGCTGGGGAATTAATTGAGAAGACACATGAAGAAGTCAGAGGTTCCCACTGCCGGCAAATGGCCACACTGCTTCCCCTGGATCTTCACGACAGCCCTGTGTGGTAGACCAGCAGCCTGCAGTTTGGTGCCAAAGCAGTTCGATGCCTACTTTGCAGTAAACTGAAGCTCAGAGCTGTGCACAGAGTGACAAAGGGCATGATTCTCTGCCCCCCAGGCCCATCCATCTGTCTCTGTTGTTCTGTGCCAAGAGAGTGCTGCCCCTGACCTCAATACCCACATCCTCTCACTCTCTATCATGCCCTAGGAGGTGGAAGGCAGGGAGGGGAGGAGGAGGGACAGGGGAGGAGAGGAGGAGGGAGAGGAAAGGGGAGAAGAGGGGAGAGGAGGGAGAGGGGAGAGGAGGAGGAGGGAGAGGAAGGGGAGAAGAGGGGAGAGGAGGGAGAGGGGAGAGGA
>NW_004524580.1:32953046-32957042 GCF_000260255.1 Octodon degus | reverse complement strand
GGGGGAGAGAAGGGGAGGACAGAGGAGAGGGAAGAAGAGGGGGAGAGGGGAGGGAGGAGAGGAGGGGGAGAGGAAGGGGAGTAGAGAGGGAGAAGAAGAGAGTATATTTTGGCCCCACTGCTGGGTGGGTTAAAATGTTAGCAGCAACTGCAATCGTCCACCTGAGCCACAGTCCCACCCAACACATTTCACATGAGTTATGCAGACACTTGGTTTGGGCAAGTTATTTAGAAATCTCAAGCTTGGGGTGGGGGGAATGATCTCAGTTCACTGGGACCCCACAACCCTTTCATGTCCTCTGTCCTGACCTCGGCTGGCACAATCTCCCTTCGCCTGCCATCAACCACTGGGGCTTCTCACTGCAGTGGGTCCCAAATGTTGCTCATCCTCCGCCCCACTACGCTCTTCCCACACCTGGGCGGACCGTATCTTTCTTGTTAAAACCCCAGCTGACCTGTAGGCCTTAGCAACCTGCCAGAAGAGAAGGAAAAAAACAACTATGGATAAGCAAATGCCATTTCTGGGCCTGAGCTACTGCTCCGTTCTGGACCCTCTCGAGACTGCAAGGTGGGCATGACTGTACTCTCAACTCACAGATAAACGACCCAAGGGTAAGAAACGGAACCAGGGGCCAAGGAGATGGCTCAGTAGAACAGGGAAGGGCCTGAGTTCAATCCCCAGTTCCGAAAAAAAAAAAAAGAAAAGAAAAGAAAGAAATGGAACCAGGACCCACATCCAGGTCACCTGGCTGCTTCACCACAGTGGGGAAACTGTCCTCCAACCCTTTGGGACCCCATGACCCCCAGAACACCCTCCAGGGGGCAGGGGCCGCGCCATGGCGGCACCGGAGCTTTCATGAAGGGAACAGCCTTCCCTTCTGCAGAGAGGCGGGGTTTCCTGTGAGCCCTGGTGAGGGCAGGAAATGGCGCCCAGGAGGTAGCGCCACAGGGCGGGAAGCATCTGAGTGTCAGGCTCAAGGCCACCCTTGGAGAGACTGCGGGGTGTCAGGAAAGGAGGAGACAGCCTTGGCAGCCAGTGGGGACCGATGGCTGGTGGGACAATCGGGAGGTAAGGCAAGAAGCCACCGAGTAACACACAGCCCCAGAGCAGGCACCTGCAGCGTGAAATCCACAAACACACACACACTCACACATGCGTGCACACACACACGTGGCAGAGCAACATTTGTGCTTGGTGGCTGAACGTATTCCAAACAGCAACAGCATTTGGAATGAGAGGCGACATATGGAAGAAGAGGCAGCTTCGGGCTGCGCAGCTGGAGGGCCGTGCCCGGGCCCCACGAGCACCTGAAGGGGAGCAGCCGGGAGCCGAGCCGGGCACGCCGAGAGAGGAGCAGAGGCGCGGGCACGGCGGGGCTCTCCCTGGGCTCAGTCAGGAAGGGCATCAGAAGCACGAGGTGGACCACAAGCCCACCGGGGGGCGCACCGTGCATGCGCCGGCTCTGAACCCGGCCCCTCGGGTCCCCCCCGCCCCCCGCGCCCCCGGGCTGGAGTGCTCCTCCCCAGCTCATCAGCGCTCACCTTCCAGCACGTGCTGTGTGACCTCCGGCCCCCGGACCTGCGGGAGCACCGCGGCCCCCGACCTGCGGGAGCACCACGGCCCCCCGACCTGCGGGAGCACCGCGGCCCCCCCCACCTGCGGGAGCACCGCGGCCCCCCGACCTGCGGGAGCACCGCGGCCCCCCCCCCACCTGCGGGAGCACCGCGGCCCCCCCACCTGCGGGAGCACCGCGGCCCCCCGACCTGCGGGAGCACTGCGGCCCCCCCACCTGCGGGAGCACCGCGGCCCCCCGACCTGCGGGAGCACCGCGGCCCCCCACCTGCAGGAGCACCGCGGCCCCCCACCTGCGGGAGCACCGCTGCTCCGTCGTGTAGCTCTGGAGACCACGCCCTGAGCCCTGCGTGTCCCAAGCAGCTGGGAGGGCGAGGGAGGAAGTCGCCCTGTCACTGTCTCGTGCCCTTTCTAGTGCCCCGTGGTGGACTCCACACCTGGGCTCCCAAGATGATCCTTTTATGAAGAGAAAACAGCAGCGCTGAAAGCGGAGAAAAGCTGTCCACAGACACAGGACCCCGCGCTTCGGCTGGGTCCCGAGGCTCTGGGCGCGGAAACCGTCCAGCAGCGCGCTCAGCCCCCGTCTGCACGCCGGTTTGGCCTGCGCCGCAGGGAAGGACGTTTTCTTCAAGCACACGGGGTTCCTCCATTCCTGTATTCGGTTGCTCATTCAGCAAGCAGTTATCAAGCCCGTCGGTGGTGCTGAGGACTTCAGCCTGTGAAAATATTTTTCCAGTAAGCGGCCGGAAGGTGCTGAGCTGGCGCAGGCCGAGGGCTTGCTCTGCTCGCGGTTCAGCACGTCGCCGCCTCGCGCGGGCGCTGGTGCTCGCGGGCTCCTCCGCCGGCTCAGCGAGGCTGGGGACCAGCACGGTCTCCCGGGAACATTCCCGACCGCACAGCAGCAGCTGCCGGTGCTTTCCAGCGCCGATTGTGCTTCCTGTTCGCAAACACTGGCCGCTCTGAACGAGTTTATTTTCTTTGCTAAATATGAACAGTGAAGGTTCTTTGTGTTCCATTTTCCAAGCTGAAAAGCAGAATTGAAAGAGTGCTTTGTGAGAGACTGCGAAAAGGAAGAAAAACATGGATTTGGCTAGCCTTTTATTAGAAATCTAGGAAACCAGGGAGGGGAAATGAAATCCAATTTCCAAAAACTACAGCATTCCATTCCAAGAGGTCTGACCACACGCCACCGTCACCTGCGCCTCATCGCCAGTCACCGCTCACTGCGTGACAAGTAACTCCTCATCTCAGTGGCCCAACACACGCACTTGTTATTTCCCATGGTTCTGTGGGTCTGCAGGGTGGACTGCTTCAGTCGAGACATGGTCTGGGGCCTTGTCCTGATCCAGGAGCCCCGCCGGGCTCCCCGCCTGCTCCTGAAGGCTTCCTGTGGGAAAGAGCCAGCCCCACACACCTGCGTCACGGCTGCTCCAGTCCCGGGGTCCAATCCAATTACAAAGCCAACCTAGATTCAGGGGCGGGAAAACACCCCCATTTCTTAATCCATGAACCTTTGTGCCCCCAGTTTTCTCTTGATTGCTTCAGCTACAAGGAGCTTTTGCTAGTGGAGAGCCTTTGCCTGTCAGAAATGGCTTTTGTCCCAAAGAAAGCCACCTCCCTGCAGCAGGGACTGGTGTGTCACCATGGCTGGGGCTGCCAGAATGCAGTCCAAGTCCAAGAGAATGCGAGATGGGTGGCAACGTAGCAGGCCATTTGTTACACCCTCCCTCCCACAGCAGAAAGAGGAGCGAGCTGCAGGGGTCCCTCCAACAGGAGCACTGGTCCCATTCACGTGGCTCTGCTTCAGGCCACGACCACCTCCCAAAGCCCAACCTGACACCATCTTTAAGAGCTAGGATTTCAAGACATGATTTTGGGGGGAAAATTCAATCCTGGCCAAGGATAAAAAAGTCTCGCCTCCCCCAGCTTAGTTTCCCAGGAGGTGGGTCCAGCTCCCATGGATACAGAATTTCAGTCCAAAGCCCTCTCTGCTGATTTCACTTCCTCACCTGCCACTGTGGGTGCCCACTATGCACACACACACACACACACACACACACGCACGCACGTGCACACACACGCACACACACAGGCACGCACACACCGCAGGCCAGTGTGCGCCCATTCCCACCCAGCGCCTGCTCCCTGGAGGTGATGGATGATGCCGGCAGTATTTTGAGAGGAGGGTGCATAGGTGGCATCTGGGGTTGCCAGCCCCGGCCAACAGGCAGTGAGAACCCCATTCTCTCAGCACATGGAGTCCTCGTAGCCCCTGGCCCAAGGCAGTGGCAAGCTGGGCATGGTGGCACACCCCTGTAATCCCAGATCTCTGGGAGGCTGAGGTCATAGAATCCTACAATTAAGCCCAGCCTGGGGAACTGGACAAGACCCTATCTTGGCATTTTTATTTTTTCTTTTTTTTTT
>NW_004524580.1:32930755-32949476 GCF_000260255.1 Octodon degus | reverse complement strand
TCTTGGTATTTTTTAAAAAATATTTTTTAAAGACTGTCAATGTAGCTCAGCTTGAGGAACCGGGGTCCAATCCTCAGGATGGCAGGAAAGACAAAAAGATGGGGTTGGAACTGAAACTGGACACGCTTCTGTGAGTGCAGTGACATGGAATGTGGAATGTGGAGCGGGCCTAGCGTCAGAGGAATAAGCCCACCGGCGGTGGGACAGCGCCTGCGAAGGGTCCTCAAGCGCTTGCTGGGGCTGAATGTGTGCCTGAGAGCGACGTATGCCCTGGAGACCCAGAGTGACCACGGTCAGCTCAACACTGAGCTTAAGACGCGAGAGCCTCCTTGCTACCCAGGAGAGAGACTCCCTCCCAGCCGCAGGGCAGTAAGTGTGCTCACCCTGGATGGGCCGCCATACAGCTAGGAGCTGCGTGGACACTGGGCCACGCGCACAGGCTCAGCTCAGCACCCTGTAGAATATCCAGCCTGGACTTCTGTTAGGTGCGAACTCTGTGTGTTCAGTAGGGTGCCGCAGACTCCTCTCCTGCACAGAGGGGAGGGTCCCCTCCAGATGTGCTCTCAGCCCCCTCTAAATTACACCCACACCTTGATTCCAACATCCCGGCCTGGAGGTACTGAGCATGCGCTGGAAGACAATGTTAAGGGGCCAGAAAGAACAGCCAGGATGGCCTTGGAAGAATGATGGGCCAAGGAATCAGGAAACAAAGCTGGGTGTGGGCTGTAGGGTGGCCTCCCTCACGCCCAGGCACAACCCTATAAGCCAGGACCCCCTGCAGCTGGGGTGGTGCTGAGCCCTGGGGACAACAGTGGCCCTTGTGAAATGTAGCACAAGGCCAGCACCATGTGGTCCTCAGTGAAGAAGATCAAAGGACTCTGGGAAGAGGCCTGCTAGAGCGGCTCCATGTTGTGCAAGGACACCTGCTGGGTAGCCTTGGTCTGAGGGGGATCCAGGAGGATCCTCCACTTGCCAAAGCAGTTAAGAGCCATCTGGGCTGAGAAACTCAGTGTTGCTGTCCTGTACAGGCTGAGGGCCTGCAGAAGATGTCATGGCAGAGCCGGGCTCTCCGCTGCTAGGAGAATGAGACAATTCCCAAGCACTGAGAGCTTGAATATGAGTTGGCGCATTTTAATGCATGACCTGGTCAGACTGCCTCAGCAGGGAATGTACAGAGACCGCTAGGACACAGAATTCCTAGTGGAAAGGCAGGAGGACAGCCAGTGGGAATGTTATACCCTGCACGCAACCAACAGCAACGAAGTATACGAGAAGGACGCGGAGGGTAACTGTCCCTGCTGCATATCCCCCCCACCCCCCCACAAGTTATCTACCCAGCTCTCCTGGAGGAAGGAGAAGCCTATCTCACTCCTACACGCCCTCCTTTCCCCCAAAGCAACCTGTATTCACTGATCCAGTAACCACGCACTGGGGCTGGAGAACACACAGCATTTTGAGGATGGCTAGGTTTGAGTTGACATTAGCTCCCATGGACCCAAATCGGCCTCAAGATCTGTCTATGACCATTAGAGTGAGAGCACGTAGAGGCTGAGCAATAAACGAGTCCCAGAGGGCCCACGGCATCCCCGGGTCTACCCAGCAGTCATTTCTTCAGCCTCTAAAGTGTAACGGGGCGGGGCATCTGCCACATGGGGCGCTCGACCTGTGGGGGAGGGGGACGGCTCTCACCGTGTGGACCCTGTCCAGGGACGCAAGGGCTTAGTTCCTCAGGGTGATGGAACTGAAAGGAAAGGAGCTGGGGACCCAGACACCCTTGTGAAACAGACCCCTATGTCACCTCAGACTTGCACACAAAGTAGCATTATTTGGGACCTGATTCACACCTAGTCCCACGTCCACCCAAACCAGTCAGCCTGGGGCTTACTTCAAAGCAAGTTCTAGGGAGCAGCCCTGGGCTCAGGGGAGGTGGACAGGTGGCCCTGCTGGTCAGACTCCCTGTGCGCACACTCACACAGAAGCAAGCACCCTGCAGGGCTGCTGGGAAGCACAGGAGGCTTTGGGAGTGAGCTCTGGCCAGACGCCTAAAGAGTTTACGGGTGGCAGGATCCCCTCCTTGCCTCCACCACAGCTGCTTAAAAATGCCCTGGATGCTGGCTTGTTCCCTTCATACCCTGCGGCCTTCCCAGGAAGCAGCGTCTGCACTGTAACAAGAGCCTCTGCACTGTGGGCATGGGGCTGGCACCAGTGGTGATGGAGCCCCGACAGCCGAGAGCTGGCAGGCAAGAGGAGGTGAATGCCACCATTTCTGCGGCACCAGCTTGTCCGCTGTTCTTGCCTTGGGTGCTGTATGAGTCCATGTTGTGCTGCTCTAACCAAACTCCTGACATGGAGGAATGTGCAAAGGCAAGACTTCGCTGGGCTCTGGCTTCTCGTGGCTAGAGGACCAGACTGCGTGGTGCCAGGGTCCTGGCAAGGGCAGCCGTGGCTTCATCCTGACCCAGCAGAGCAACAGACAGGGACTTGGCTACACACAGAAGGGCGCCAGGGAGGTGTCAGGCTCCCGTGTGACAGTCTTCTTGTGAGAACTCTTCCTGCCATTAGGACAAGCACGTGCCTTCTCGGGTGGTGCCCCCCGTCCTACCCACCTCCCACAGGCCCGCTTCTGGTGCATGAACACTAAGGGAGGGGCAATCACATCCAAAATACAGCAGGTCGGCATGGTTCAAGAAGCAGGAAAAGGAGGCGCACGGACTGACCCGTCAGCCTCCACCCACACACGATGAAGCCTGCACCCAGGCCCAGGTAATCTGAAGAATCCCCAGCCCCCAGGTGCTCATCTTGCTGGGGTGCTGACCCCCAGGGAGGAGGACGGAGCTACACAGCGAACCCACCCTCAAGAGAGAGGGGTGGAAGGTCCGCCGCCGCCCTGGTCTCCACCTCACAATGAGGCCAGCCGCTCCTGCTCCTGGGGGCTGGATCAGAGAGGACAGCAGTGATCAGAGGCAGGTGCAAGAGAGAAAATGAAATGGCGCTGCACAGCCCCGGATGCCAGGGCTGGATAGAGTGCGTCATAGCGGATGGACAGTTGCTGGGTCAGGGAGGGGCTTGGATCTCCAGAAACCATTGTACCGTTTGTCAGGGCCATTTGTTCCTTATTCACTAGGTGCCAGATATTGCAAATGCTGGAGACGCTGGGTCCAGTCCAGGCATGGGCCAATGTGGAAGGTGGGAGAGGACAGTGAAAGGACTCCAGCCAACTTAACAAGCCTCCCCCAGCCGCAGACGGCAGAGTCTGAGCACAAAGAAAGAATAACTGAGATGCACTGACACTACCAAATGTGTTTACTTCTATGGGCTTTAATGACACTTCTCAAAAAACCCTGCTCGATCACTGTTGGAGGAGGCTGGGGATGAGCTCCGGGGTCATAAAGCAGAAGGATAAAGGAAAGAGCTGAGCACGCATTTGCCTTTTGGGTGACCAAGTGGAAGACGAGGTACAGTTGCTTTTGCAAAAAGCATTCTGTCTAAGCAATGAAGAAGCAGTTATAGAATCCAAAGCTAAGCATTTTGTAAGCCCTAATAAAGTAATGCCTTCCGGCATCGGGCAGGAACGGCTGTTACACAAACCAGAAGAGCCAACCTGACCAGCCCTGCCTGGGTGGGAGAGCCCGGCACCACCTTTGAAGTGGTCATGCCGAGAGAGATCAAATCTAAACAGGACCAAGACTTTCTGCCCAAATGCCAGGGCACCTGGCAGAGGTCCAGCAGCAGGTCCCAGCCGGAAAACTCTATGGACAAACAATGCAGTTTCACTCAGAAATAAATGACAAGAGGGAAACAGAGACAAAGACAGAAATCCACGACACCATCCCCAGACCACAGTCCACGCACCTCACAGTGCACTGACTCGGACTGTTAAGAACAGCTTTGAGCCATTTATGAGACAACGGGAGATACAAACCCTGGCCAGAGTGTCTGGTGATGTTACGGAATCATTATTAATATATTTAGGTGTACCAATAGCACTGTGGTTATATTAAGAACAAACAGCTGGAGTATTTACAGACACAATGATAGGATCCTGGAATTTATGTCCAAATGACATCAGGGGAGATGCAGTCCAAGTGTGGAGAACAGACGTTTGGCCACAACTTGATCGCTGTTGGAACTCGGTAATGGGCGCGTAATGGTTGACATGAATTTTTTTTGCATAATATGATTTTCCATCGTAAAAGCTCAAACACATACATGCAAGCAGACCTGACCTGACGGGTGGGTGGGTCGTGGTGCACGAGCCGGTGGGACGCATCTGCGCTGTACAGCTGTATATGGGGCATCAGCCGGGGACATCGCCGGGGGTGGCCCGACTGTGGCTCAATCAAAGCATCTGATGGCAGCACTGGCACAGAGCCGATCGGAGCACCAGAGGTAGCGGGAGGTGGGAGACCTGCGCCCCGGGCACTCGGATGCTTGCTGCTCCAGCTGCGGCTCACGGCCGACGCCTCCCGCTGGCAGCCACAGGGCACTGGATGTACTGCCAGGCGGGCAGATTGATTCCAGGGGTGGGCGGGACCCAGGCTGCCAGGAAAGGGCCCCATGCCTGAGCCCAGCGCCGCCGCAGGAGACAGGCAGGCAGGACCACCTACAGCACCGGGTGCTCTGGAGGGTGGGACGCTGAGGTGGTGTGGGGTCAGGACGGGCGTGGCACCGGCAGGGCTCATAGCCTGACTCCGCTCGGAGGGAGCTCTCAGCCCCACTTCGGTTTCAGTCCACTTGCTGGACTCCATGCCCCCCAGCCTGTGGCCACAGCTAACCCAAGGGGGAAAACATCCACAAGCTGGGGTTTGTCTAGCATCATCCGCTCCAGAATCTCAAGGAAGAAAGATAAACTCTGAAGGAGAAACTCTGAAGGTAATCATTGCTTGCTTGCTTGCTTTTGTGTATTTTCGTAAGGATCTACAGGGTCTCACTACATACATCAGACTCATAGTGATCTGCCTGTGTTCAGCCTCCCAAGAGCTGGGATTACAGGCGTGTGCCACCATGCCCAGTCTCAATTGCAGTCTCAGCGCACCCTGGGGCCGGGGCTGGCACGGCTCACCAGGGATGGCTGCTGTGTCTGCCTAAGCAGGTGCTTTAATCCACTGAGCTATTTGGCAGGCTTGGTTGCTTGCTTGCTTGGTTTTGTTTTTGTTTTTGTTTTTGTTTTTGTTTTTTTGTACCAGAAATTGAACTCAGGACCTTGTGCTTGCCAGGTAGGCACTTGTGCCATTGGGCTATATCCCTGGTCCCAAAGGTAACTATTTCAAAGTGATTTTAATGATATTTTTTTTAAAAAACACATGTAGATTAAATGCATACACAGTGAGAGTTCAACAGCCTCCAGTGAAGAGTCCACTACTAGTGGTATTGATGCGACTTGGCTGAGGCCATGTTTGGCCACTGAGCACAGAGGGAGCCTGCGCAGGAGGCAGGCACTCCTGCCCCAGGGCTGCCCAGCCCCAGATGGTGCGCTTAGTACTTGAAGGTATTAACCTTCCATCCTCACAACAGCCCCAGAGTCTGGGGATGTCCATGGACGAAACGGGCCTGCCAAGAGCTTAGGTTCGGCACCCACGGTGACAACAAGCATCAGCCATCACCACTGGGCCATCGGTCACCCTGTGGATGGGAAACCTGGGGCTTGAAGGTCTTGGAGCCCTGGAGAGATGGGGACAGAGGGAGTGGCACCACCTGAGCACCAGAGGAGAGCCCAGTCCTGGGTTCCCCAGCATCTTCATTCCCCCTCACTTAAGCCAACACGAGTTTTCCATTCTTAGCTCCGGCTCAAGCAGCAGGAATCTCCAGGCTCCACTCACCCACATCGTGAGGCTGCATTCTAACAGCACCGCTGCCAGGAAAAACATCTTGCAGTGGGGATCCCGCCTCCCCACCCCGGCACAGTGCCTGGCTACCCCAGCAGGAGCTCCTCCCGCCCGGCCTGCCCATGGGGCACACCCCTGCAGACCAGAAGGGACCCTCAGCCCTCACAGGGAGAAGGCCCTGAGCCCCAGGGCAGCGGCACACGGCCAGGCCGGCCTGAGAGGCAGCGCAGTTCATTCCCTCTGGAGAACACAGCTCTATAGCCACAAATCACAAAATAAAATAAACAGCGACAGGGCAAAACCACTAACAAGAGAAAAATGGGGATGCCAGAACGTTTAAGGCACAGCAGAAGGAGTCTAAGACGAGACCAGACTAGAAAATAAAGGCCTCCTCTGCCCTGCCTGACTTTCCACCTATCGCCTCCAGCCCACGAGGTTTTTTTCAAAAAAGCCATTGAAAAGCCAAAGCTATAAACTATTCCATCTGAGACAAAGTTGTGCAGTGGAAGGAGAGACTGTAATAAAGAATGCGGGGTTCGGTGGCTAAGCCCTCTCTAGGGTCCTCTAGACAGAAGTCACCAGCCTCACACCCTCAGCCACCCCAAGGATCAACAGTGGGGAACTGCGTGCGGTTGCCCAGGAAACTGAGAAGACAACGCGGAGGCACACAGAAAAGCCAGGGCCTTTCTCCTTTCTTCCTTCTCCTTCCCCTTGTCCTTTTTCTCCTCCATCAGCATCTTGCTGAGTGCAGGCTGCCCTTGAAAGCGTGATTCTCCTGCCTCTGCTTCCTGAGGGCTGGGATGGTAAGTGTGCACGACCCCTGCCAGTGCAGAAGACCCTTTTTAAACAGGAAGGAGGTGCAGGTCACAAGGGACATCGCTTGCACCAGTGGAGACAACTGCACCCCAGATGGTCCCGTAGCACTGGCAGCTGGCAGCTGGTGGCCCTGAACACGTTGCCTAAGCTCTGAGACCCATGTCAGAGCTGTGCTGAAGGCCCCCACTGGGGATAGTCTCCACACATGCTCAGCACCACTCTTTAGGGAAAGGGTAACGAGGGCATCCTAACTGTGACTGCTGTGACACGTTTATTTAGAGAAGCAGAAGTCGAAGTGGTCACCGAAGCACACACTGCCCTTGTGACTCTGGGCAGTGTGGAAACTTCAAAGAACCACAAGCAAACCCCATCCCCAAATCCCAGAATGTGGGGGTTCTGGGAGGAAGGAGGGGCTTCCTGCCAGGCCTCTGTGGGAGCTGACAGGGTGTGATGGAGCCCCTGTGTGGCATGAAACGGAGACAGCAAAGGGAGGCTAAGGGGTCTGTGAGGTGACAGAGCTGAGGCCACTGAATGTCAGGCGTGGGTGGGACACACACAGCCTCATCCATCCCCTCCACGATGACAGCATGGTGGTGGAAGTGCTACCATTGTCCCCACAGCACGGAGGAGCAAATGTGCTGGAGAGTTACGGACACGGCGACACCCTCGAGATCAGGGCCAGGAACCAAGCGCGTTGCTCTGCCTCTGCTGACACATGCCATGTGGGCCTCAGTTTCCTCCCCTGTAAAATGGAGCTTGCAGCGAAGCCCTTGGTGAGCCCTTGGCTCGTGGTCCTCAATGCTGTGAAGACGCCTCTCGGCCCCCATGACCATTTTCCATCCAGAGAAGGTAGAACGGAGGCCGCCTATGTTTCCCAGGCCCTATCCCAATTTAGAATCTTGTACTAACACAGATGAAACTGTGTGGAGGATGGCAGCAGAGCCAGCACGGGACAAGTGTCCCCGTGGAAGTCACATCAATGCCACACACACAGCTGCAGAGGAAGAAGGGTCACCTGGAATGTTGCACACACTCCAACTGGAGCTGAGCCCAGCAGGGGGGAGGGTGGGGGAACCCCGAGGACTCCTGCGCTTTGCATCAGAAGTCCCTGCTGTCCATCCTCGGAGAGACTGAGCTGACAGCTTCCGGGCAAGATATCACCCCTGTCCCCAGCACATGGGAGGCTTAAGACAGCCGGATATCTGGACTGAAGAAAGCGAAGGCCTCATCTTCCCTGATGATGCCGTCTGCTGATGGCATAGATCCATCACCAAGTCCCTCTTCTCCCCACAAGTGGGGTCCATTTCAGACCCAGGGACGGGAAGTTCAGAGAGGTTGACAGTCGTGCCCGAGGACACACAGTGAGCAAGGAGCAGCCCTGGGAGGCAGCCGAGGGCAGCTTAATTCCACAGTCCCTGCCAAGGGACCACATTTCCCTGCCACGAGGAAGGATGGGGAAGCTAGCCAAGTGTCAGTGCTGGGCATCCGCCAGGAGAGAAGGCTCTGGGTATGGAAAGAGAGTCAAAGTGTCTGTTACCAGCACTCCGGGGTGGCTAGAATAGCAGGGTGCCCTTGCTAGGAAAAATACACTACATTCATGACTTAAAGGAAGGGAAGTGTCTCAGCTACTTTTTTCTCATTGCTGGGACGAAATACCTGACACCCAACATTAACAAAGGAAAAGTTTATTTAGCTCACAGTTGTGAAGGTTTCAGTCCATACTCAACCGGCTCCAAGGCAGAGCGGCACGTGGCAGAAGGCAAACAGCAGTGCAGCAAGAGCAAAATGGCAGGGGCAGCGGCAGCAGTGGCAGCAGGGAGCACGTCTGTCTCCCTTATGCTGCCTTCCAGCTATCTGCCCCAGGCCGGGGGCAGCACTCACACCCATAAACCCAGCAGTGGATCACAAATTAATCACAGACTCTAGAAGCCTGCTCCCATGACTTCATGAGGCTTTGGGGGGACAACGAGACACAAACCGTAACATTCCACCCCTGGGCCCCCCAAAGACTCATGTACATCCCTTTGTGAAAAAGACATTTTAGTCCATCTCTAAGAGTTTCCTAAGTCCTAACAGTTTCAGCATTGCTGAAAAGTTCAAGTTCCAAATCTTAGCTGTGAGCCCCTACACAAATGAAAAGTTAAGCACTTCCAACATTCAATGGAATAAGAAAGACATTACCATTCCAAAAGGTACAAGCAACAAGATTGGGACCAAAGCAAGTCCAAACTCCAGAAGGGCAAACACTAAATCCTATAGCTCCACATGGAACTTCCAAAACAATCTGGCAAATTGTGAGCTCCATGTGGCTCTGCCCCTGTGGCACTCCTGGTGGTAGCTCCCACGGCTTCTCTCTTAGACCAGCTTTGCTCCCTCTTGCAGTTTCCCTTAGATGATCCATGGTCCTAGCTTTTCCAAACTTCTGGGGTCTCCGCTGCACATGAAGCTTCTCACTCTCTGCTTCACACACTGCCCTCTCAGGGGCACACCGCCTGACCCCCCAGGCCTTTGAAGTCAAGATCAAAGCCTTCTTAACTTCAGAACTCTTGCATCCTGCAAGCAAAACCAGCACCACGTGCATGATGCCAAGGGTGGAGCAGTAGCCACATTTCCTTTTCTCTTGGCTGTAGGGGTCGAGGGCCTGGACTGCTGAGCACACCGACCTGGATTCTAAGGAACAAGTTCTCCATGTCGTTAACATTCTGGAGCCCGGTGTGGCTGCCACCACTGCCATTGGTAGCATGGCCCTCTGTGGCTTTCTCCCCAAGGCAAAGTCCCTCAGCCTTGCAGCTCTGAGGCTGCAAAGGGGGGAAGACCTGCCGCCTGCTGTGGTGCCCTGAGGCCGTCTTTTCCATCCTCTGATTCCTTCTCAGAAATGGAGATCCTCTCAGTTCTGTCTTTGCAGTCCACAGCTTTATTGGCGCTTCCTTTCTTGCCAAACTCACGACCTTTTAAATCATCCTGCTGAGATCTTTGCTCTTGATTTTGAATATAAATCTGACTAAAAGCCCCCAACAGCAGCCAGGCCACTGCTTCAATATTACACTGTTTGAAATTCCTTAGCCAGATTAATCAGTCCACCACACTTAATCACAGTCTCAGGCAAAGCCTCGGAACAGGAGCAAAATGCACACAACCTTTCTGCCACGCCGTAACACAAATCGTCTGGAGCACAACAGCCGATGCAGCCTTCTTCCCATCAAAACCTCCCCAGCCTGGTCTTTACACGCAGTGTTTCTACCAGTCTTCCGGTCTTCTGAGCTCTCACCAGAGTCTCCCATACAGAACAGCCCAAGCTGTCCCAACGCTTCTCTCATAGGCAACATCTCTGAATCTTTCTTATTTCTTCATTTCCTGAAGCTCATAATCCGCATGGCCGGCTAGTCACAGCAACGACTCTTCTTCTTCTCTGATACCAAATTCTGTCTCAGTTACTTTTCTCTCATTGCTGAGACAAAATATTCAACACCCCAAATTAAGGACAGAAAGGTTGATTTAGCTCACAGTTGTGGAGGTTTTAGTTCACACTCAGCTGGTTCCAAGGCTGAGTGGCACAAGGCAGCGGATAGCTGTTCATGGTGCAGAAAACAGCAAGGCAGCAAGGGCACAACTGCAGAAGCGGTGGCCGCGGCGGCAGCAGAAAGCAAGTGTGCCTCCCTTCTGCTGCACCCAGGCTGGCCATCCCAGGCCGGGTGTGGCTCTTGCCCATAATCCCAGCACTGGATCATGAATTAATCACAAACTCTAGTGTTCGCCCCATGACTGCATGAGGCTTTGGGGGGACACTTAGACAACCATAACGGGAGGTAACTTTAGTTTCTGGTATCAGTCCACATTTGGCTGGCTCCAGGGCATGGTGAAAGTCTGGCAGAGAAAACACACTCAACCTGTGGCAGCCAGAAAGCAGAGAGAGAAGGGAGGACCAGGGACAAGAATTCACATTCCGGCTCACACACCTCTGTCACCCGCCTCACCCATGCAGGACCACCTCCTGACAGCACATTCAGACATGAACTCCCCTGAGTGCATGAAGCCACTGAGAAGTAGGGGCCCTGTGATCCAATTGCTTCCGACACACGTGAGACTTTAGGGGGACCTCGTACATTTAAAGCATGACATTCCACTTCTAGCCTCCAAAAGGCTCACATCTATATCCTATGAAATCCATTTATCCATCTCTCAGAGTCCCCCAGCCACAGCATTTACTGAAAAATCCAAGTCCAAAGTTTCCTCTGAGACTCAGAGCTCTCAGCACTTATAGCTGAGTCCCTGTGAAAATCAAAAAGAAAGTTAAACTCTTCCAACATACATGGCACTTAGTAGATATTCTCATTCCAAAGGGAGGCCTACAGGGATAGAGAAAAGTCAGCCAACACAAGTCAGAAACCCAGCAAGCCAAATATTCAACTCTGTAGCTTTATATCTAGCTCCCAGCACAGGTTGTGGTGAGATACGCACTCTAGAGGGCTTAGGTAGCCCCACCCCTGGAAGCATCGCTGGTTGCAGTCCACACAGAGATTCTCTTGGGCTGGCCCGCTCGCTGCCTGTGACTTTCCTCAGCACATTCCTGGCCTCTCCAGCTCCCTGGCATCTCCGCTGTTCCTTCTGCTTCCCTCTTACAGATTTGTGCATAGTCCTCTGAAGAGCACACTGCCTGGCCTCCCTCGCCTTCTTCTGAAAATTGTATGAAAGCCTCCCTGATCCTACAACTCTTGCATGTGCATAAAACCAGCAATATGTGAATGATGCAAAGGTCTGGGCTGCCACCAGCTGAATTAGTGGCTTGGCCCCCTAGGACTAAGGCTACAGAAGCCCGAGTGCCTGGACAGCTGAACATGGGGAAACACTTCCCTGTGTAACCTGAATGAGAAGAATGACCTGTGGCATTTTTATCAAATCAATCTTTCAAAAGGTTTAACTTTTTCCATCATTCAGTCTACTATAAGTTGGATCTGGCCAATTTCTGAGATGGCTTCAAGCCATATTACCTCTTGTGCTGTGATAAGTAGTTGGCTTCTCTTTAATGCAAATTTGTTTAGAAGCCACACTCTCCTCTATCCAGACTTTACGGTGCTTCCTGTCTGGCCAAGCTTCCCAACATTAGACTCTGCTTTTTGCTCCTGATTCTCACTATACATCTCACTAAATGCAGCTATGCCACACACTGACCCCTGAGCTGTCTTTTTCTCCTCTAGATAAATTAATCTATTATCCTTAATCTCAGTCTCCCACAACATTTCAGAACATAGATGAAACACAGGTAAATTTTCTATAACACACACAGTCTTTAGTCCAAATGCCAGTAGAGTCTTATTCTCAACTAAAATGTCTAGAGCCTGATCGTACAAGCTTTGACAAGTAGCAGGCATCAAGCACTACTCACAACATTCTAGGGTTTCTCTAGAATGTTTCAGACTCTTCCTGCAATCCAGTTCCAAAGGCTTCTGAACCACATGACCAGGTATAGTCACAGTAATGACCCCACTCCTGATACCAATTTTTGCATCATCCACTTTCCCATCCCTGGGACAAAATACTATGCACTAGTAACTTAAAGGAGGCGAGGTTTACTTTGACTCACTGTTCCAATCCAAGGTTGAATGACTCAAAGGCAGACATGGTATGGCAGAGGGGCATGACAGAACAACTGTACTCAACTGATAGTAGCCAAGAAACAGAACAGGGAGAATGTGGGGACAAATATACACCATTCCAGGTTACATTCACAGTGACCCACCTCCAACCAAGCCTTTCCTCCCAAACATAAACACATCAATATGTTAATCCACTGGTGAGTATAGCATTCCCATCATATAGTCATCATCCAAACACATGAGAGTGGGGTGAACATTAAGATCTATACTATAATAGAGAGCCATCAAGGATGTCTGAGTAAAGGTCTCACCATTGAACCATCACATCTGCATACACTTGCATACACAGAGTTGGCCCCCTCAAGAGAAGAGAGAGCATATGTTGTGATTTGTATCTAGATATTCCCCCCAAAGCCTCATGCCCCCATAGGTGGGGCTTTTCAAAAGTGACTGGATCTATAGTGTATGAATACAGATTCAGGGACTGCTATGACTGTACTAGTCCACCGACAGAGTTAACATAGTTCTGGGTGTGGATAATGGGAAGGCTCATCCCGGGTCCTGGTGGCACCTACCAGTAGGCTTCCAGCCTGAATGGAATACAGTCAATCCCATCTATGAACGGCAAGTTGAGAAGTTTCACAGACATGAATGGACTTTGCATTATGAACATTTGTAGATGCAAACAAACCACAGGAGCAGGTCATGTGTCTGCTGGGCATTGTTACAGTTGTTCTGCACGGGCTTACTTGTCAGTGTATGTGTATGGTTTTTTATGCCTTATATTGTATATCTGTGTCAAAGATACAGGACTCATTCTACTGTACTTACGAACAAATCTGACTTATAAAAAAATCTCCTGGAACAGAAGTTTTTCATACATTAGAGAGTTACTGTAAAAAGGTAAAGGCCCTAGCTGCTTGTCCCTTCTGCCTTCCATGCTATGGGCTGCTTCTTCTCTGTGACAGCTCTCAGCCAGGCCATTGACTATGGACTGAAGCCTCTACAAACTGTAAGCTAAAATAAACCTTTCCTCCTTCAAACCTTGCAGGTATCAGGTATTTTGTTCCAGCAACAAAACAGTAACTAAGACAGTATAAATACTCTGCTCAATATATACTTCACTGGAGAAGAGCAGAATTGCTTAAATGACCTGCATTATTGTCACCGTGGTCATGGTGACAATGGTTACTATTTTAAGCTCTTTCAGGTGGAAAAAAAAACACTTGGAATTACTGGTCCAACAACAGTTCTCGAAGCTCTGGGTTGAAGGCTTCAGCCAGCAGATGAATTTGGTTATTTCACCCTCAGCTTTTCATGTATCCAAAAGGATTACCGCTACAGCAAGGATGGCCTTGCTGTGCTTGTAACTTAAGGAACAAATCTCTCCACTCACTACTGAAACATAGGACCTTGGACAAATCACTTTACCAGTCCCAGGTTCAGTGACCGCATCTCCCCAGCGGTGGTTATGGCCCTTACTCTCCCTGCGGAAGGACTGTTAAGTGAGACTATTCGCAGCTCCACCACTCAGCAGAGAGCCTGGCCCACAGGCAACCCCAAGGGAAGGGCAGCTCCTGTTTTCACTGGGAAGCACAAGCACATTTTAGTATACAAAACTATCAAGCCCATCACAGTCCCCCACCAAAAAAAAAAAATCCAAAAACATAAAAAGCAGAGACTTAGGGATTAAAACCTGTATTTCCCTCACACGAAAATGCCTGAATATTGAGACTAGGATAGGGCAAAAATGCTAACCCTAATGAGCATTTTACTCCCCGCCACCAAAAGTGAGCAACTTGAGTTAACATTTCTGGGTGTTTGGAAACGAACTCAATAGGGCCCTGTGGAAAATTCAGAGAGAAAGACACAAGTTCCTCAGGGTGTCCCCAGGTCAGCCGAGAACCTCTTCAGAAAGCCTGACTCTCAACTGCACGTCTTCAGTGGCAAGCACACCACTTCAAGGCCCTCTGACTGCCCAGGAAAGGAAAGCCACTTTCCACAGACCAGCGGAGGAGAATCTGCTCTGACAGCCACAGCCTCTCACAATGAGTAGAATCTCAGCCTTGACCTCCAGGCCAACACAAGCTGACTCCTTCGCGTGGCTTCTGCAGATGGTTGAGCAAGGCCAGCACCTGAAAGCCCTCAGGGACGTTGTTCCAGGGGACAGTTAGCACCACACTGAACTCCCCATGCTGCGTTTTGGGAGAACGATGAAGAACCAGTACGAGAAAAGTATCTTTTCTCTGAACAGGCAATGTCTAAAGGAAAGAGAATGCCCAATACATGCTCGGAGATGTGGGCCGAGGAATGAACTCTGTCGCACAGATACACACCTGACAGCCAGATGGAGGAGAAAAGGAAAGAGAACCCGTGGATTCAAACAAGGAAACAGGCCAGGGTACTAACATCTATTCAAGCAACAGCAAAGTTCTATGATTCCACATTTCTACGGGTCAGGAGCTCTGGGGCAGCTTACCCCAGTAGTTCCGGACCAGTCTCTCCTGAGCTTGTGGGAAGTTGTTGGCTAGAAACGCATCACCTGAAGGCTTGGCTGGGGCTGGTGGGCCCGCTTCTGCTTGATCTACGCACATGAAACTTGTTTGTGAGAGGCCTGAGTTTCCCCTCTACGGACAGCGTGAGTGTCCTAGCAACACAGGGACTGGTTTTGCCCAGAGAAAATGCTCCAAGGAGGAGCAAGGAGGAAGCCACAAGTCCTTCGTGACCTAACCCTACCAGCTACACAAGGTCATTTCTGCAACATCCGACTGACTGCCCAGATGGACCCTCCTCTGTGTGGTAAAGGACACCAGAGTGTGAATACCAGCAGGCAAGCCGTAGATCAGGTGAAAGCAGCTGGTGCCCAGCCAAACAGAGGAGAGGCTGCAGGAGAGTAGATTGTGGTTACCGAATGATGGCATCATTGCAAATGGCAACTCAGCCAGGGAGCGGAATTACATCCTAAAGGAGGAACATCAGAGCACTCTCGTGGTGCACCCCGCAGGGGAAGGTGACATAAGTGATACGCTGGGCATGAGAACGTTGACTTCTTACGATGCTTTGGGGGCCTGCTGAGAGCAACAGGAAGTGTGGTAAGGGGACCGTTCCACGCGCTCCTAATTAGATTAGTAACACTGTCACCTGAGCTAAGGAAACCATGAGGTCGGGAGCTTTGACTTCTTACCAAAGCCACGGTAGGGCTGGCTCCTGTCTGGACAGTAGGAAACACTCCGCTACCCCAGGGTGGATCCTGAGAAACAGAGGAGTGCAGTTGGCCAAGACGCAGAGTGCCCAGAAGGAGAGGGTGAGGACCCAAGTGAGCCGAGACGCTGGCACCAGGCAAGGCCCCAGAGAGCCTGGGTGCGGGAGGGCTCCTACGCAGCCCCTGAGGCCCTGAACTGGGACTGCTGAACGGCCCAAAACGAAGACACTGTCCATTTCAGAGGCTTTCTGCTTGCTTCCTGCTTTAAGCCACCTCAGAACTATCTCACAGGAAATTGACTCAGTTCACCCGCTGCCTCCCCCTGCCCTCTGGGCCCTGTGCCTCTAGTTTCTGTCCTCCTCACCCCGCTTCCTCACAGCCAACACCTCTGCCTCCTCAGCAGCCCTCTGTTCAGACCCTCCGCCAGCCCTCTCAGGCCTCATCCCATGCTCAGGACCAGTGCATCCAGGAGCTCGGCAGGAGAAGGAGCTGGAGGGAGCAAGGAACAGCTCAGAGGCGCCCTCCTTCCCAGGTCGTTGGCGCTGGAGTCTGGGCTGCTTCTGAGGCTCACTCGCACCTTTAGGCAGATTGTTTATTCATATTTTCCAGCCTTCCTAGTTTTTCTTGGAAGAGGGGTGGCCTGAGCTGAGCTATTGCCTCACCTTCCCAAGTGTGCTCTTCAGTTTCCAAACGTGTGGGGTTTTATTTCTCTTTTGGTTAGTAATTTCTAAAGTCATCATTAAGTTGTCAGGGGTTTTTCTTTGAAGTCAGTTGACACTTTCTTTGTGGCCTAGAATGTGATTTATTGTAAATATGGTGTTAGCTTGCTTCACACACTTAATTGTTTCCACAGTTCTGGGGCAGATGCCCGCTGCTGTGCTCCTGAAGGGGAGATGGCCGTGGTCGTGACTGTCACCCTGCGCAGAGTTCACGAACAGGAGCAAAACTGTGCTGAGCACTCCTGGTGGTGAACCGAACAGTTCACCAACAGAAGTATTGGTGAGCGGAGGTATTAGGACACAAATATCCCGTGAGCACTTGCCAGGGTGGAAACCCGCACATGTCCATTAGGGTTACTTGGAGGCTTCGGTGTTTGTTTACTTGCTTGTCTGTTGTGCTGGAGCTTGAACCCAGAGCATTCGCACTGCTCTTCCTCCTCAGCTCTTTCAACTTTTTAGTTCTGAAATAGGATCTCACTATGTCTACCAAGTAGTTCCCCAGGCTGTGCTCAAACTTGCCATCCCCCTGCCTCAGCCTGGCATGTAGGGCGCTTACAGGCGTGCGCCGCGTCGCCCGGACGAGCCAAGCTTCTTAAAGTGTCTTCTTTCAAATCCTCTACGAGTTAGCTACAATTTTGATGCTTTTCCTATCAATAGCATGAGAGAATGATACTAGAATTCCTTGTCGCTATCCTCAGTGATTTCACTCTGTAATTCTATCTTTAAATATTTTTAATTTAATTTTTCCATTAGGTATTTTGAGCTTATTTTTTTACTTTATATGTATTTTGTACATTATTTATCTTTCTGGCAAATTGAGGTTTCATCATTATGTAATAATACTACCCTAATTATGTCTTTTGTTTTAAAGTACATTGGTCAGGTTAAAAAGTATATTTGTCAAATATTAATAAGTTTAAACCAGTTTTTTTTTAGCTAACATTGGTCTGCCATGTCTGTTTTCATGTTTTTTTTTAGCTACTTTAAACCTTCTTGCATCGTTTTGGCAGGTCCCCTATAACAGCATGAAATTGGATTTCAATTTATACGTTAATCTAAAAATTTGTGTCATAAATGGAAAGATTAATGTATGTACATCTGGTATGAATGTTATATATTTGCACTAATTTGTACCATATATTTTATATTTTACCTGTCTCACTTTTTCTTGTTTATTTTCCCTTCTTATTTGCAAATTGATACTTTTTATTTCTAGAAAGAGTCGCAGCAGTGTTGTGGTCCTTGGTGTCTCTCTCCTGCCTCCTGCTGACAGTATGGCCTTTCCAGTCCTGACTTGACGTGATTTTATTTAACGTAACTTTTTTATATAGAAAACTAACCGTACCAGCACATTTTCTAAACCTTACTTTGCATGCATTTTGCAGCATTCCCGGATTCCTCCTCCTTTTCCTCTGAGCGCGTTCCCTAAAGAAGCACTCAGCACAGGTCCTTCTGGGCCCATACTTCTGAGGCCTTTCGTGGTTGGGAAGACCGACTATGCCTTTGAAAGATGATTGTGCTGGATACAAAAATCTAGATTCTAAATTATTTTGCGGTTGAGCGGCTGCCTCCGAGTCCGGATTGAGAAGCGCCCGCCCTGCCGCGTGCCCGCCCGCTTCCTTGGGGCTCTGAGGCCAAGATGCCCTCCTCAAGGGTCAGCTGGCCGTGAATCTCCTCACGGAGGAGCAGGTGCCCCAGGAGAAGATCACGGTTGTCGGGCTTGGTGCTGCTGGTGGGGCCTGCGCCAGCAGAACTTAGTGAAGGGCTTGGCAGGTGGGCTTGCTCGAGTCGGTGTCACGGAAGGCAAACTGAAGGGAGCGGTGAGGGATCTCCAGCACGGCAGCCTTTTCCTCAGGACACCAAAATTGTCTCTGGCAAAGACTAACGTAACTGCAAACTCCAAGCTGGTTAGCCACCGCTGGAGCACGTCAGCTAGAGGGAGAGAGCCGCCTTAACTTGCTGCCGCGTAATGAGAACATCTGCAAGTCCATCACTCCTAATGTTGTGAAGTACAGTCCCAGCTGCAAGCTGCTTGTTGTGTCCAGCCCACTGGACATCTTGACCTATGTGGCTTGGAGGATAAGCGGCTTTCCCAAGAACCGTGTTATCGGCAGTGGTTGCAACCTGGATTCAGCCCGGTTCCGCTACCTGATGGGGGAAAGGCTGGGCGTGCACCCACTGAGCTGCCACGGCTGGATCCTGGGGGAGCACGGAGACTCCCCAAGTCTCTGTGGAATGGCGTGAATGTTACTGGTGTCGCCCTGAAAAATCTGCACCTTGAGCTGGGAACTGACGGGGATAAGGAGCACTGGAAAGAGGTTCAGAAACAGGCGGTTGGCAGCGCTTATGAAGTGATCAAACTAAATGACTGCACATCCGGGGCCACTGGACTGTCGGTGGCAGATTTGGCAGAAAGTATAATGAAGAACCTTAGGAGGGTGCACCCAATTTCTACTGTGATTAAGGAGCTCTGTGGAATCAAGGATGACGTCTTCCTTAGTGTCCCTGTGTCCTGGGACAGAATGGGATTGCTGATGTTGTCAGGGTGACACTGACTCCTGAGGA
>NW_004524580.1:32924890-32929215 GCF_000260255.1 Octodon degus | reverse complement strand
TACGCTGGCTTTCTAATGCCAGCCTAGCCTCTTACCTCAGTTCAGATATGTGCCCTGCCTGTGTCAGCCCGCTGTCCTGTCTCCTCAAAGAGGCTGAAGTTCAAACTCAAGTCTGTGTCAGCCAGTACAACACACACACACACACACACACACACACACACACACCCCAGGAGGGGCTCCCGGAAAAATGCTCACCCAGGCCTGGTCAATCGCCCACCTATCTTCTTCAACTCTTCGGCTCAGAACGACTGTCCCAAGTAAATGGTGTCCCAAGCTGCTCTGCCCCTCCCAACACCCTCCTCGTATTTACAGTTCAAAGCAGCCTTCCTTGCCCAGGAGCTTCCAAAGAGTGCTTAGTCACTTGCATGTTTGATTTGCTTGGTTTTGTTTCATTTTTTAATCTTTTTCGCCTGTATTCCATTATTCTGTCTATAATTTCTCCAGGAATAACTGCAAGTGAGCTAGAAGCTTCTGCTGATTTGTATCTTGGAAAGATCCAAAAATTGCTCACAATACTTGCTTTTTTTTAACACATTTGGTTCAGGGTCTCACTACGCAGCTCAGACTCATAGTGATCCTCCTGCTTCAGCCTCCCCAGCACTGGGATTACAGGCGTGCGCCACCACGCCCAGACTTGGTCACAGGTTCAGCATGCCCAGGGGCGGGGCCGGCGGGGCATGTGGTGCCAGGGGATCAAACCCCAGTCCCTGCACTTCTGCGCTTGCTTAAGCAGACACTTAGTCCACTAAACTATCTCACCGGCCTGGAATAGAAGATTAACAATTCTCGTAAAGCAATCTAATTTCAGAATCCTCCTAAACTTTTCATAAGCATTTCAGCCCCACAATTATTTCAACAGTGAGCCCCTCTTTATTTCTTTTTATTTGTTTGTGTTGAGACAGGGGCTCACTGTGTAGTTCAGGCGAGCTCTGAATCCATTATGCAACTCAAGCTGGACTCAACCTCGTGGAGACCCTCTTGCCTCAGCCTCCCGAGGGCTAGGGCTGTAGGCCTGCATCATGCCAAGCGAAGCACCTCTTTATTTGTATTTGAAACATTCAGTCTAATTTTTAAAACTTTCTGCGGTAATACTCCATCACTTGGTGCCATTTTTCAATCCCACCCTTGGTAACTTAATTACAGCAAGAACACCTGGCCTGCTAGGTTTGGCATGAACACAGCTCACTGCTGATGCGCCCACAGAAAAGGAGAGCGGAGTGCGAGTTCCGGAGCCGGCCAGGCACTGAGCCTGGGGGCTCCCTCGCCTCCAACACACTTCTCCCACTTTCTGAGGCTGTCTGCACCTTACGCGTGCCGCAGTTTCTCCTTTTTAGCTTTTTATTAGTGCACGTTTGCAGCAATTTTATCAACCAAGAACATGCGGCGTGCCCCGCTCCACCCGAGCTGCGGGATCCTGCATGGTGCAGCTTCTCCCGAGTCAAGATGGCCACAGAAGAGAAACACTGAGAATCGATTCCAGACACTGGAGCCACCGCAGCGACACAGCTAAGGACACGCAAATTCAAAGGGATTTCCATGGCTGCTGCAGAAAGTGCCGCGACAAAGGGACAAGTGTGTTCCAGCTAAGGCGGAGGATTTTGAGCAGGGTGAAGGGCAATGTGTCCTTCGCTATAATAGCTTTTCTAAATTTGAACAACCATCCTATTTTTTCCATCATGCCTCATATACACACGCTCACACGAGAGCGTGATCATTTCGTGCAGCCGAGCAGTCATCCCTAGTTAGCAACGCTAATTTCTGCGCCGGGCTCCCACTGCACCCGCGTGCGTTCAGTCTCCGGCTCGTGTGTCTAAGGCGTCCTCACCATCCTCAGACTCTGTCCAGCCAAGTAAGCCCACGTCAGTGTGAGCCTGAGTTGGCGGGACCCCAGCAGCGCCCCGCCATTGCTGAGGCCAGCAGCTTCCACCTGCAAGCCTTTGCACCGCAGGTGTTCCGTGTTCCTCATAAAAGGCTCCCCGCCACCGTGTGTCCTTGTAGAACGCCCCTGCCCTCTGGCCTCCGCGTGGAAATGGCTGTTGAGGCTGGTTGGCTGCCTCGGTGCCTTCCGTCGTTCTGGGCCTCCCTGGAGAGGCGGTCGGTCAGAGCAGAGCCGTCCTTTGAGGACCACAAGGAAGTCTGCAAAGCCATAAGACTGAAGCTATTTTAAAACCCAGACATCAAAGTATTTGGCTGCAATCCAGAGTTTCCTACCTCACTACAACTTCCTTCCAGAAAAGATTTAAACTGGGGAGGGGGAAAGCTGTCTTAATTGGACCTCTAATTCCAGGGCTGCTTCTGGGCTTCCTGCTACAGGAGCGTGCTGCTTGGAAGCTGGCTTACTATAATATTTTCTGAAAACTGCTGAGACAGAGCAGTGCCGAGACCAGACGGAGCAGGGGTCAGGCCAGCAGCGCTTGCTGCCCGCGGTTCCGCCGCTGTGCTGCCTGGTGCTGCCTTTCAACAGTGGCGACAGTCCCCACCTCCTGCGTGTCATGTGTGTCTACAGAAAGACCCGTAGGTTACATGACTGGGTTCTCAGGACAGTCCCCTCAGGGAGTTCTGTCACAATCTCGATTTACAAGTGAGGAAAATGAGACGCAGGAAGGTAAAGTAATTTAGCAGCGCCACGTGCTCAGGGGGTGACCGTAGCCACATGCTGAGCAGGGCTCAGACAGGCCGGGGCGGTGAGTGGGGCACACACGCCCGGACAGCAGCTGCTCATCTGCTGGGACACTGCGGGCCCTATGTGGCCAGATTTTTCTACTTTCTAAGAGAACTTTGAATTCTGTATTTTCAGTGAAATCTAACTTTTAAATGTTGGCTACAGAGTCAGATAAATTTTTGAAAAAACAAATAATGGGCATCTGTAGTCCATTTTTAGGCAGGAACTCTTATTTCCCATTCGCCGTGTTTCCTATGGGAGGAACTTTAGCGAGACTACCCCGACTTCCATCTTTCTTTTTGGTTGATGACTCTGATGACAGAACTGGGCATGCTCAGTATGTGTCCCTCCTGCCAAGCCGCCTGGCACCAAAAACACGGCCTCTGCTCCCCTGGGTGGGAAAGTGGGTGGAACCTGGAGGCACCCACAAATCCATGTCCTTGCCGACAGAATGCATGTTCTCCAAACTGCGCTGCAGGTGTGTTTGTTGCCTGTGATAACCGTTACAAGCTACCGGCAACTGAAGGGCAAATCCAAGCACCCCGAGAATGAGAACAGAATGCATGAGCTGAAATGGAAGCGGCCTTCGCGGGGAGACGGGTAAATCCTGTTTGCCAGGAGTAGGTGCCCCCAAAATGGTGTCTGAGGGGTTGATTTCATAGAGAGAAAAAGAAGGAAGGGGGGAAGAAGAGGAGGGAAGAAAACAAAGAACAAGAGGAAGGAGGAGAGGAAGAGGAAGAAAGGAAGAAGTGGAGGGCAGAAGAGGAAGCCGAGGAGGAGAAAGGAGAAGGCAAAAGACAAGGCGAAGAAGGAAAAGCTAGGGAAGAAAGACAAAGAAAGATGGGAGAGAAGGAGGAAGAGAAGAGGAGGAGGAGGGAGAAGACGACGGAGGCGGAGAGAGGAAGAGCTGACAGCAAGCCTGTTGCTACAGCTGCACCGGTTGCGGGAACAGCACAGCACGCGGACTGCCCGCAGGCGCTGCGACCCACTCCAGATAAGAAGGTCAGGAAACAGGAAAAGCTTCCTCTGGGGTTCTTTGTCCCTTCGTGCAGGGAGGAGTCTGCAGAAACCTGGCTTTGCTAGGTCAGGGTGACTTAGGGGGCCCTGATCTCATGACTCATGTGTCCCCTGGGGTGAAAAAATTGTGTGGCTTCATTTGGGGACATTTTAAATCCTTTCTCAATACCACAAAATAGGTGGACTAAAGTAATGCTGATGTGTGATTTTGCTGCTCTGGAGGCTGACAGTCCAAAGCCTGGGCCTAGCAGGCCTGGGCTCCCTGGGGAGGAGGGACGAGGAGGAAGCTGCTCTCTCCAGCTCCTGGGGCGCCCACGACCCTTAGCGTCTCTTCGCTGGCAGCCGCCTCCCCCGGCCTCTGGCTGTGAATTGCCCTGGCCCCCCTCCTACACTCATCCTAGGTGTAGGGCGCACTCCAGCCCCTTATGACCCAGTACATCTGCAAAGGCCCTGTTTCTAAGTAAGTTCTGAGGTTCTGAGTGGATGCATACTGGGGATTATTCACTCAATAGAAATTTTCTGAAAAGCTGGTTGGTTCTTTCTTTTTCTTTCTTTCTATGTACTTGGTACAGGGTCTCACTACGCAGCTCAGACTCGTAGTGAGCCTCCTGTTTTCAGCCTCCCCAGTGCTGGGATTGCAGGCCTG